>NC_092526.1:19197500-19267500 GCF_037038585.1 Patagioenas fasciata
CATCTACTAACATCTAAATTTTCTGTTCAAGATGCACGGCTAATACTGAGCTCAGAACCAAAGACACTTTCCTTTGTGGTCCCAGGTGGACCATGGCTGCTTCAGGCCTCATGGCCAATAGATGCTGATGGCAGTGGGGTCAAAGCAGCTTCCCTGATGTTGTGAGGCTGCCTCTGAGACTCTTCAAAGACATTATTTTTTTTCCTCTTATCATACTTTGGACATAGTCAAGTACATGGTAAAGTTGTACCTATCCTGCAGCAATTTCTGTTGCCCTTTAGAAACAGATACTGCTGCTGAAAATTAGACCAGCCCCCTAAAAATAATACCAGAGAATTAATCTTAGCTATAGTTATAGAACTGAGTTGTCCCTTTTGCACACCACCACACTCATTCCCTCCGCCCCACTGAGGACCTCAAATGCTCTCACAGTATTGCATTTGGCTTTTAAAATGGTATCTCCCCATTTTAGTTAGGGTTCTTTTTTGTTTGTAGATTGCCTGCAACAACTGCTGTCATTAATATTACCAGTCTGAACATTTGCTGGGCAGGGGCCAGGACTTCTTTTTTATACTACAAGCGCAGTGCACTTTTCCTTTCTGTAACTGCCTCAGTGGTATTGTTGCATTTAAATTTAAAAGCCAGTTTAATTAGCTGGAAACACAGAGCATGTAAAAATGAAACTGAAAAATCTTAGATCTCCAGATTGACTAGCAGTAACTTTGGACAGTAGGAGAGGTTAGGAAGACAAGACAGAGAGGCACCTAAACAAGAGTGTGCTGGAGACTCAAGGACAGGTTGGGTTGTTTGCCTGTGCTAACTGTCTTCAAAACTTTGAACAGCAAAATGGTGTGGCTCCAACAGCAGGTTTCATTATAAAACAGAATAAAAGTCAGGGACGCTGAACTAATTTTTGAGAGAGAAGACTGGAAAGATAAAACCCTACTTAGGTCTGAAATGTTTTCAATGTTAAGTGGTTCTCAGAGGACCTCAGTGGTCTTCTGAACCTGCCAAGGCAGGTTGTTGGGAATTCAGTAGGCAAGAGCAAGTGTCTCTTAGTAAGGTCCATATCCATCCTCAGAACCACCCTTTGAAAGCAGAGTTTTTCAGAAAGTGCTGGCAATGGTGAGAAAATTTGTTTTATCCCAGAGACAGGTTCATTGGTGAGCCCCCTTCATTAGGAAAAGAAGTACATTAACAAAAAATTCTGAGATGTCAAATGCTGATCTACCACTTACTGCTGATCCCCTGCCTAAAAATTTGACTTCCAATAAACAAACTGCCATAAAAGGAATTCTTCTGAACATTTTACTTGCTATTAGACAAAACCATACAAAAAAAATGGTCATGAATTTACTATTTTCTGTTAGGTGCTTCGTTGGTCACATACCAAAAACATGCCAGGAGACAATGTTGCTCTTTGCCTTTACTGTAGGTATGGAATGATTTGAAATTAGATTGGCTTTGGATCTGACCGTAGCTATTTAGATAAGGGTATCTGCCTGCTTTGGTGAAAAAATACTCAAGGAGGCTCACAAACAAAAGAGAGACATTGTGGTCCTTTCTGAAAACTTCATGGGCCTCATCTATCTCCTTATTGCCAGCACTATCTGGGAAAGCTTGTTACTGAGCTTATTACATGAGACCTGATTTCTCCCCTATGCACCTCCTTCCAGCCATATCCTATGAAATTTGCAGAAGACATTATTCCGCTACTATCTTCTGAATTATTTTCAATGTTATGCGATATTTCAGATCCTACTGGGCTGTTCAAGATGGAATTTAAACTCTGGTTTCCTACATTTTGGGATGGTCCTCTCAAATTACACTATTGGCTTGAGAAAATTTCCCAGAATTTTTTTTTTTTTTTCTGAAAAATTTCCCTTCCAAAATCTGTGTTTCTTCACACGAACAAAAGGAGTTAAATATACAAACAGAGTGCTGAAGAAGGAAAAGGATGTAAAGAATTCCAAACTAACAAAGAGAAAAACTCCTACTACTGTCTTGAAATTTCTGTGACAGTTTGTAGAATTAGCCTAAGTCCACCATTTTCAGGACATTATGATTATCTTTATCAGCTTTAATTTTGTGACAAGCTTTCTTTACAATAGCTGGATTTTCAACACCAAAGACCTATCAATAAATGAATAAAATACTTATATAATGATAATGTGCTAATTGTGATGCAGGTAAAGCCAGTTTCTCCAAGCTCATCTGCAAAGAGATATCATCTGAAGCTATCAAAGTCTTATTTTCAACAAGTAGATTGAGTCTTTAATGGAGCCCCTTTTAAACCACTATTGCCTTCTGTAGCATTCATTAAAGAACACACTCTCTCTTTACCTTCCCCCCCTCCCCCCACCCCCGCCATTTTTGCTCTCCAAAGCTTCCTATGACATTTTTCTATCGATTGTGGGGTTCCCCAACTACTAGTGACTAGCTCCATTCTCTGCCTGTGCATATGTCCCTAAAGCATCTCCATGACTTTTCTGACACAATGTTGTAAAAATAAAAGAATCATTCTGAGAGGTCAAGCAAACAGCCTAAGCCTGTGAAGCAAATAATCAGATCACCTTCCAGATCTTTGCTAAGTCTAGTTCCCATTCCAAATGCTAAAAAATCTGCAATACCCCCAAACAAGGGATAAATAGCCTGAAACTCTGGATTGCCACTAGCAACCAAAACTAAGCAATACACATACAACCGTATGTGTCCATGAACTGGCCTATGCTGTTATGTATGTTGAGCTGCCTTATGCTTTTTTTTTTTTGGCTAGCTCCTCAGCTGCTTTGTCCACTAATTGAGACTGTAATTTCCTTCAAACATACTCTTTTACAGATTCTAGTATCATCAGCCCTTGGCCTGATTGCTGGCTCTTATCACACCAATCACATATAAATAAATTGTAAACAATATGACTAGCTGCTTTTCTTATATTAATCCTGCAAGTTAGTATTCTCTTGATTGCTCTTTAATTCTGTTTTTCAATGCTGGCACTCAAGAGATAGGCAAGGATATCAGAGATTATTTTAGCTACATAGCAGTTAGATTTCTAAATCATTCAGCTGAGCAGATGGAAGTATCATAAGCATGTGGAAAAATAATTAATAATTTACATAGTACAAAATGCCTTATGACCATTGTGGACTAGACTTACAGAAAGGAGAGGGACACAGTCATCAAAGAACTTGAAACTAAATGTCAGCAAGCTATTCAGTTAACAAATAGCATCCTTATTCCTTCTTGGATTTCCATGCTGTCACTGTAGCCACATAAAATACAGCTTCTGCCCCCAAGAGATTATAATTTCTGTAGAAAACAGAAGAGTTCAAGTAAGAAAAGAGAAAGGTGAAAATATGTGAGGGGGAAAAAAGCAGAGTCTTGTGCATGTTATGGTCATCCCAGAATCATTGCTGTTACCTTTCCTTTAATCAGATGGGGAAAAAGAGGAGAGTCAGGAAATTTGCAAGACCAACACCTTTCGTTACTGGGCCTCAGCTAGAAAGTATCTGTTAAAGCCAAGAGCTCGTGCCCATAGAGCCACAGGAGAGAAAGGAGACAAATGAGCCATTGAGTCCTGTAATTGCCACCTCTAACAGACTCCATAGAAACTGCCTCAGCCAGCAAGATCCACATCCAACAAAGTGAAGACTTAAAAGGAAAAGCCCAGTAGACAAAGTCTGTGACAAAAGATGGAAGAGACGTTGTGAAAACTCATTCATATTCCTAAATAGTTCTCTGCCACATTACCGAGGAGGAAAGACCCACCTCTGCTCAGTTGTGTCCATGAGTCTGAGTTCAGGAAAAAAAAAAATTAAAAAAAAAAAAATAGAGAGAGTGTATATATATAGTATATATATTTAATATATATACACATATAAATATATATATATATATATATATGTGTGTGTATGTATATAAATTGCTTAAAAAAATAAAGAACTTCCATGCTTTGGTCCCTGCAATCCTCGTGTTACCTCTAAGGTCCTTTTTTCCAAAACAAATTTCTGAGGACTAATCTTCTCAACAGCCTCTGGTTCACTATCTGGGTCTTGCATTGTTTCCCCTCTGCCTATATGAAACGTCTGTAAGTAACAGTTACATCAAGATCTTGGCTGTTCAATAAACAGAGCTCAGTTCTTTAATTGTTTCATCCTTTTGAGCGGGCACATGGAAGTGACCAAAATTAACTTAGGATGTGCTGTATGCTTGAATGTTAAAATCAGCAACCTTACCTACTGTCATTAATGTAATATAAAGATTCTAATAGTCTTTCAGCATAACCATAATATGCCTGGTTTAAAACACCTTTGACTTGGAAGCACAAGATAAAGAATTACATAACATAAAATAAAACTAAATAGAATAACTCCTCCTCTAATTCTTGAATAGATTTCTATTGACTCCACACAGTGTGATTTAGATATTCATTTGCAAATTGTATTAATCAGCCATACATCTCACACCATATTTATTTTTTCTGGTATTAAATCGAGGCCATTCGTAGTGTTGCTGGACAGACAACATCAACAAATACAAACTTTTGAGCTTAAAATTTCTTTAAAAATACAGTTTGACTTTGACCTTTACAAGGACACTTCATGTAAAACTACATCACAAACATTTCAGTCCTAAAATGTTAATGCACTACAAGGTTAATTTGCTATTATTAATCCATTAAATTATAACCGTATGCCCTTTCTTAAATTAACCATTATTTACTTATTTCATTCTTATGACCAAAGTCCAAAAGCACTTATATTTGTTACAGAAACTAAAAAAATGTTAGTTAGCGAGATCTCACAACACTTCAGCTGGTTTCTAGTTGTGTGCCTTCACTAGTACTAAATGCCTTGGCATTTAAAAAAAAACAACGTGGCAAACCAGGTGGTCGGCAGTTTTTTGAGATCACTTACCGGAGTAGTTCAAGTCAAAGAGGCTAACGTATCTCTTCTTTAGTAAAAAAAATATTTCTTCTTTTTCCCTTGCCTGTGATTCGAGAACAAGAGAGGAGATTTTTATGTGCATATGTAGCAATGGTAAGCAGCTGTAAAAACCTCCCACCCTAAAGATTGATGAATATATGTTTCATTAACACCAGCACATCTGAAAGACATTTGACACTTTGGAAGACCAACTATGATTCCTTAAAATGCCTCAGACAAAATACCTCATAATATGGTCTTTAATGGTCATCTTAGGAGCCTGCAGTGTTTTTTCCATTTAAAAATTTATAAAACCTTAGCTTCTGAATATACCTGACCACTGTGAAAATGTTTTGTTTGCTAGAATATTTTGAACTATACTTGCATGAGCAGATGTGAGACCCGCACCAGAGACGTCTGAAAAGCCTTTCTGAAATAGTTTTTAATTTCTTCATCCTGTTTATACTGTTTTTCTATTTATGACTTTAAAGACTCACCACACCCTACGAATATCAAACAACGGATAACAACAGAGCAAATACTTTGTGGTCATCCCATGCCATTTTCATTGAATGACTGTTAACAATGAGCACATCTGTAAGGTTCCACATCTGTTTGCGGGTGTTGCACAAAGAAAGCCAGAAGCTGAACTGAGTGGATAACTATTTTCTACAAATAACATTTTCTGAGTGCTTTTAGCTGTGATGCAGCCCTGGATGGAGGCCATCCACCCAATGCTTGTAAAGGAAGAGCTCTCCTCCAACAGGGCGAGTATCAGTGGTCCGGGTGGAGGGCCCTACAGGATGCTTGTCTCACACCCCTGGAGAAAAGATTGGCCTCCACTAATACATGTGGTAGCATTGAGGGCAGGCAGGCAGGTTTCCATGCAGACTCAGGTGAGCTCAAAGGCTTTTGTCCATTCAGAATGAAAAGTACATTGTACTTGACAATAAACCTGCCATTTGAAACCTCAGGGGTTTTAATCTTATAAATAATAGAGTTCAGAGAAGAAGGGTTTGCAAGTCTGCATAGCACTGCCTGGAATTCAGATTTATGTAATGCACTCATAGGAACATGATACTAAAATACATGCAAGTACCCGGGCACTTTAGATTCAAAGCCTATAATGCACAAAAATATGCAATGCAGCACTAATATTTCTCTCTGTTATGCTCTTTTCACCAGCTGCTATGAGAACATCCATCACTCAATGGCAGATCAGAGCTATCCAGTCCAGTGCATGCACTGACACAGCTTTTTACATTCTGTTAAAGATCCTGTTAACAAGCATGAGGTCCACAGCAGATGAAATTACTTGAAATTTGTAAAATGAGCCAAGGAAGATGCACATTACTAATCACATACAATAAAATTATTTTCATTCATTAGGGTTTATATAGTACATAGAAAAAGCTATGGTTTGGACATATAATAACAATGGGTATGGGGGTTGTATTACTCTTCTCTGGGCATCAAGAGAAAAGTTGCAGTAGTTCTACTGCAAAATGAATTCATCCCTCAAATGCATTCAGGCATCAAAAACAATTCCTACTGGTTTAGGATATGAAAAATTGATTTGAAATATTCAGCAGCATAAAAAAAATATCTGCTAACCACATTGGTAGATGTCTTTGTCTAGTATGTGCGTTCAGAAAACTGGGAGCATTTCTTTAGCACTTTCCACTTTAAGAAAACAGAATATTTAAATGGCAAACATGAAGCTGTCAGCCCATGCAGTTTCACTGTGGGGAGGTTATCACATGCAGCTTTTCTGTGTTATTCATTGCTTGCAGCTCTTCCAATCAGATAACCTTAACAAACATGGTGCTATCACTTGCCAGATGTGGTACATGCTATGCAATGTCTAGTTTTTGATGGACTAAAATGGAGCTGAGAATTCTTCTCGTGATGTTATCAATCATCAGTCACACAATGAGATTCACAAAGAGTATCTCAAAGTGTGCTGTCAAGTGCCAATTAGCGATGTTGCTGACCCAAAAGATAGAGAAGATTGTAGAAGAAGCAGCCCAGTATAATTCTCCACTCCAGTGTCCTTAAAGTGGACTATCGTTTATGAATGTACTCCTGCAGATGAAAAGGAAATAGGAGGTCAGTGGTTCCTGTCTTCAACAATCTTCTGCAATCTTCTCATAATGAATTGTAAATAGTATCACTATCAGCTTGCTCTTTCTGCACTGGAAAGCAGCGCAAATGGCTCAGCAAAGCCAAACACTGATAATATTGTTTCTCAGGACATAGAGCTGAAGGCCAGACTCTGTCCTCCGCATGTTGTGCCATGTGTGGGTCTGCATGGCTGGAGCTCAACCTGGGCTCTTGGGTGTCCTTCCTGCCTCACCACGGCCCCCCACTTCCCCGTAGCCTTGGGGTACGTTCATGTCACGTAGACTCTGGGCTGGAAAACTGAGCTCTTCATCATTTGAGGACAATCTGAAGATTGATGAACAATCAATGGAAATATCTTCCTCCTTCTCAAAGCAATTCTCAGCACAATCTGGCAAAATGTCATTATCACTTAATATGATTTTATCATGAGGTGTCCCTGCTTTCAGAACTGCAAATGATTTTTACAAGGTCAAAAGCAGAATACCATGCCCAGGTGTTCACCATTTTGAACTACAGAATAAAAAACCCTTCTTAAAAAAACAAATGTAGAGTGCTTTCCATCTAAGGGTTACAGTATCCAGTAGTCAGTGTAGATATAATGCATTATTAATTAGCGTATGCAAATCCTATTTATATTAAAAAAGGTTGTTTAGTGAAGGAGACATAATTCCTGTTATTACCATCCTAAATAGCAGAAAACAAATATTGCATACAGAGCTAATAAAAATACAGGATAACAGAAACAAGTTTGGAGTACATTTGTACTCTACAGATTTATTTTTTTTAATGTGGGACCACTATTTTTCATGACAAATTATGTATGCTAACAGAATCTTCCTGAGCATACCTGTGTATCTGAATGGCCATGTTCTGAAAGAGCAGTTCTGGAGAGGCATATCATATGGATCTATGCAATAGGTTTGTGAATTCTTAAAATATACGTGCATGGAGGGATCCAAAACTGCTTCAGAGCTGCCTGGGCAAGCATAAGAGGGTGCAAGGCTGTCCTTCACACCATGAAGCCCCCAGACAGTTTGCCATCAAACCAGCAATGCATAGTTATGCTCCAGAGTCCACTGAAGTTGAGACATCTCTCCACCCCCACTCCAGCTCAAATACCATTGAAAGTAGATATTGCACGAACATTAAACAAAGTTGGACCGACTTCCAGCTTATCCATATGTTGGATTCTATAAGAACACAGTGGAAACTTGTTGTTAATGCACGGAAGACCAGATCAAGCTGGCCAACTATGTCCCTGTGTCATAATTTAGCATACGAGCAGAATGAGTCCCTGGAAGGTGCCAGACAATCAGAGGACAAGTCACAACAACAAAGGCAGTCCTAACCAGTGTGAACATTTTTCAAGGTATGGAAACAATTTACAATGTTTTCAGAACTGTGATTCAGGTCAGTTCATTTTTATGCTCTCCCATATGGTTCTGCTCCTTCTATTTCCAGAATGAACCCTATTTACCTGGACTGTTACTGTAGAAAAATATATTGTTTGCAGAGAAAGGGAGAGTCATCAATAAAGAAAACTTCTCAGGATAGGTATATTGAGTATGTGTATTGGTTTGGTCTGACAAGGGAAGAAAATGGCAAACAACTTGTTTTGTACTTGGGAGGTATCTGAGAGCAGAGCACTGGTCAGACGCTATACTGTGTCTTCTGGAGGCTCAGCAATAAATGTACTGTTTGGGTGGAGAGAGCAAATAAAAGTGACCGTAGCCACATTTTTGCCTTTGTGAAACTGAGCCTGCCAACAGACTAAATAGCATTTGCACCAGGTTTTCACTTCCCGCCAAGCCTGGAAAGAGGAAAGATCAGTTCAGCCCTTCCATGCATAACTGGCAGCATGGATCATGTCAGGTGGTCATGGCTCCGCTGTCCCCTAACATAAAAGCAGAAAGGTCATATGCAGTTAATACCAAAATCTCTAGGTGACACCACTCCTTATGGGTCTGGGCTTGTCTCAGCACAAACGAACTGCCAGCTATCCCTTCATGGTGGCTTTCACCACCCTGAATCCCAGCAAAGCAACATTCTTATTGTTCCTAAGCATAGATCCCACAAAAAAAAAACAACACTCCACCTTTTACAGTCCCTCTTTGGGAAGCTAAAACTTCCTTCCACAGTAAAGTTCAGGAACCCTGAACACAGGGTAATGATTGCTCCAGCTCTGTGCTAGATTAATACAGAACATTCAAACAGCATAGGAAATGGGATTTTTTTTTCATTAATGAATCATGCAGAATGTTGTCCATACTGAAGTGACAAATTAGGTTGAAGTTTCAAGCTCTTGGAAGGCAATCAGGGAAGGGAGTTTATGATACCAGAGTAGATTTATACTGACTAAGTTGCACGAAACTGGCACAAACCCCCTAATATTAGCCTATGATTTTTGCAAAAAAATAGGACTTTGGGGTTTCAGTAGAGCTTTCATTGATAGCAACTTCAATGGATTAAATCTTAGGGAACTACAGCATTTAGATAAATATGGAAAGGAATAATAGTTTAGCACCTCTTTCAGAAAAGGTGAAGTACAATGCAAACAGAGAATATCTTCTCTATGAAGCTGCACTGAAAAATACTTTTGCATTCATGTGACATTGAGAAACAAATGACAAAGAATTTTCCATTAATAATTTAATTTGGGGGCCAGAGGGCCATCAATAACATCATAAGCAGATAACATGGAGCCGAGTTTATCCCTGAGTCAAGCAATCACAGTAGAGCTCCTTACAACACATTTGAATTTGAGTCTGTGGAATATAAAATTAAAAAAAAAACAAACATAAATTACTGTTAGGAACAGCTGCCAACCCAACTCAGATCATCATGTCTTTATTCTAAATACTTAAAGTACAGGAAAATGAAGCTGTAGAACTGGTAAGTGGAGTATTACAAGGAGGTGCTGAGCAACTCCGTCTCCCATCTATATTAAAAGAAGACACAGAAACAGCAGTCAGTCATCACCCGACAGGATCACTGTAGCATTAAAATTCAGCCCTGGTGGCTAGAACCAAAAGTATTTTCAAGAGCCATGATTTGTGAGGAAAATTTAGCCATCCAAGTTGAAGATCCAGGTTCCTCTTGGGACACACATTTAACACTGAAAACAAGAATTTTTAGGAGAAAGTATGCTGAAGAGAGGCTAGTAATCCAAAAGTGCATTTCCTGTAGGACTAAGCTATGCACACAGAGCCTTCAGTTAAACGTTGAGATGTAACTCACATTCACATTCAGCAAAACCCTCTGATTCGTAGGTGCTTTGTTCCTTGAGGGCTGGACAACTGGCTTACTCTTTATTTTTTAAAGATGGATGGTGGTGATGCTGCTGCTCATCTCTTATATCAGTGGTTAAAGCAGTCACCCAGAAACTGGTGAGTTGACTATGGTTCAGCAACCTCCTCAGTGTGAGGGGGTTCAAATCTACAGCTCTAGCCCAGTCTCTAACTACCAAGTTAAGCTGCAATTACTGGAGATTTGGGGAGGAAGGGCAGAGAAGGGAGAATAGGGAGGCAGTCTGCTTCCTGCTGAATCTGTACGGCTGTTCAGCAAAAGATGCAAGATTTATAGGGTCAGAAAGAAAGAGAGAATTAGGAAAAAAGAAGCTTGACTCTAAAGTACACATGAGAACTTCCTCTGGGAGAAAAAAGAGCCGTCCTCTTCGATGTTTTTAATGTTGCTAATTAATTTAGTTTTAAACAAGATTTTATGGTAACATATTCATATGTGTGAGATGGAAACACTCTTTGAGATATTTATAAAATACAATGAAGAGCCCTGTTTGGAGTAAATGCCTGATGAAAGGCAGCAGTGGGATGTAGAGCCACACACCACTCTGGGTGATACTCTGCCCAGCACGGTCCCTCCAAGAGCCGCCCACGTTGCCAGCTGCACAGAGCAGCCGCCTCATCCCTGTGCCCCGGGAAGGAGCACGTGAGCTAGGTGGGGATGTGCTTTTGGGCTGCAATCCCCTACAGGCTCTTTGCTGTCTTCCTGGCAGGTAAAGGACACCCGAGATGCAGGATACCCTGAGACTGGGGGCTGAGCAGCTGCACTGGTACCCAGTGTTGCCCCTGAATACTGAGATTCACCACTAAAGGGCATGCAGAAGTAGCTGGCATGAAAGGAAACTAGCAGTGGAGCAGGGACAAATGGAACAAACTTGTAAGAGGGTACTCACAGGAGCAACTAAAATCAGCTGCTTGACGAAGGTGGTCTTCACTGGGAAGAGGAACTGGAATTCTCGGTGAGAGTCTCCTCTCATGCTGCCACCTGCACGTACTCGACTGTGGACAGCAATAGAACAAGTGTAAATGAAAGAAAAATCCAGAACCAGGCAAATTACAAGAGTTAATTTGGGTGGTCTCTTAAAGCAGGATAAAGCCTAATGAGATTGGTGTCTTCTATGCTTTTCAGTGCATTAAACACTGTTTTGTTTTGATTGCTTCCAAATTCATTCACCAGTCATGTTAGAATTATCACTGCCCCTAAAAGAACCTCCTAATTCTTCACTATTGTTAGTGAGGCAGTCTGGTTAGTCACTATTTGGGGCAAGCATTAGCGATGTCACAGGTTTACTGATTTCTTTTTTAATTTAATCTCTATTTTATTTAATCCTAAAGAGTTTGGAGATCAGGAGCTATGCAAAGAATTGCCTCTTTGTGAAAAGTTTGCTTTGGTTGTCTGTCAGTGAATTTGTAGCCACAACAAAGGCTTTGATACACCAGGGAGAAAATAATGCTTTTACCTAATCTAACCAAACCAACCTTGTTCAGATTGATTCAGTTTCCAGCCTTGGCTCTGACCTCACCCTTACCCTCAATCCTGCCTCACTTTCACACTGAGTATTTTATACAGCCTCTATTTTCTCCCTGCATAGTCTTCCCCCTCCCACCCCACCCCCACCCAACCCAACATCTATGCTCTACTCATCAACCATTGCTTTAGAAATCTTCAGGCTGGATGGGCAGGCATGCAGTGCTGGCAGGTGGTGTAGCTGTTAGGCAGCCTTGTGTATCACAAGAGATCTGATGCTATCAAATTTCTTTTCCCCCAAAGACTAAAGAGAGCAAGGCGTTGTAAGCATGCAGGAGGGGGATGAAAACAGTTTGTCTCCTGAGCAGCCAGCCTTTGTCATTTTACAAATGAAATCACTTTGGAAATTTAGAGAATTAATATCATAATGAAGACGGGAGTACCCATTAGGGTGGTCTAATGTTGCTCTGGAGATATATGATGGATGTCCAGTTGCTATAAGCCCTTATTTGCAGAGAGTCACCTCTGTAGTTGCCATTATTAGGAAGATGTCTGAAGCAGAGGATCAGACACAACCATTGCAAGATGAGATAGTGTTTGACTGGTTTCCAGGGAACCGAAGGATACAGTCTTAGTTGTACCTGTCACTATGGCTCCCAGCTTTTTTCCCCCTTAATGTCTTTTTTAGCTGTAGGAAGTTTCTCTTTAAAGATTCACTGCTTCTCTAATAGCACAAAAAGCAGTAATAGGAATATAAAAAATGTTACCTGGATTGCAAAAAAAAGCTTCCATTTATTGCAAAACAATTGGTATAATTCATCATCAAGGGATTGCAATGTGCTGCATTAGTTAGCTCTTGCAAATAAAGGTAACTGTGAGATCTAACCTGCAGTGTATTACTTCTAGTAACTGGAAATATTCACCTGCTGTGTCTACTTCTGGAGATACCTATTGCACTGTCAGAGCAGTGAAGCTGTGATTGCCATTCCTGGAAACACAGCCTCAAGAAAGTAGTACTTCCAGGAATTATCTTAATGGGCAATTGAATCATCATTTCTAGCACTCCAGCATCTTTCCCAGAAGGACAGTTTTCCACAGACAATGATTCCAGTTAGAAGAAAATGTGGATATCCAAGCCCCAATTCTTATATCCTTCCTGACTGCTTTGCAGAGAACAGAAGCTTTATGCAGATCTTAAAATTAGGGAGAAAGGCACCTAGGAGATCTGAGGCTGGAAGGTATCCAGTACAGTGATTTTGCCTGCACTTCATTTTATAGTAGTTATTCTACCCAGGTCATTTATTTTCTTCCAATTATCTGTGTTCCTTTAATAATTATCTCCTGGTCACTAACATTGCTGCTTTGTTATTATTTCCCGGGAAGCTCAGTTGCTGTTGTCAGTTGTCGTAGCTGCAATGTCTTCCATGAGGATTTACACCAGAGCAATGTCTGTGTTTTAAGAAAAACAGGTTAAATTTCACTGATGTCTAGACTTTTTCCTGGCTATGGGATTATGCAAGGCAGCTTGTTGTTGCTAGCCGTTTCAAATAAATTTGACATGATGGGTCCACACTTTGCTCTATGTATAATCAGTGCTGACTTGGGAGAATAATCAGGGGTAAATAAAAATGAATGTTGTTGAAATACCCTTTGTGTGTGTTCTCATTAATTACTCATGAAATGGGGGTTACAAATTTCTGCCCCTGATATCCAGTAATGGATCTGTACTGCCTTTATTTTTTTTTTTTTTTTTTAATATATAGTGTGTGGGCTGTGCTTGGTTTTGGGTTTGGTGGTTGGTTTTGTTTTGTTTTTCAAAATTCTGATTCTTTCCCCTAAATCTTCAGTTCAGTGGCCAGATGCACCTTACTAGGAGCAAATGCAACTCTATCGATAGCAATGGAATTGTGTCTGCATATGTCAGCACTGAATTTGGCCCCATATTTATTGGAAATACCTGGGCTGCTCTGATACGATGTGGTAAATCATGCTGAGAGCAAATCAAACAGACAGGCTGTGGCTGCATCACTATTTCATACAACTCAGGTCATAATGGACAGGACAATGCTGTACTGTGAAATTCAGTGCTAAGGAAAATACATTCTTTCTAACCTTTTATGAAAATACTTCTCATCCTTCAAAGGACAATTTACGCAATGTGACCACTGCAGGAACCAATGCAGGAACATTTAAAAGGCAAATAGAAAACCACCATTGCCCAGGAGGAGAACGAGTGTCTGCAGATATTCCCATGCTTTTGCTATTCCAAAATTCCCATCAACTGTTGCATACACCCTCCAGAAATAAAGCTATTCACGCTCACCACAGCAAATGAAAATGATGCAACATGCCAGTCTTCAAACCCAGAAAACTATAAATGTAATATCAGACAGATAAGAGCTAATGAAAACAATCACATTAAACATAGCTCTACAGTACTTGGTGCTCAATAAGTGAGCAGCAGGCTTTCTCTGTCTAGCTTACAGAAAACAGGAGGTAACAGTTTGCAAGGAGCAGCGTTTTAATGTGATTGGACTATAACAGACAATCTATTTACAGCATGCTCTGGGGAGCTTATAAACAAATGTTGAGTAATTTCAGCCAGCAGTAATTACCCTTGCAGCTGACAAGGATAGCATGATACTTTCTCCTTCACCTTCAGCCCAGTCCAGAAGGCACTGTACACAACGGCACTTCTAATTATTTCTGCATTTCTATGGCTAAAGACCAAAGTGTGTTATTAGAGAACATTTTAGAAGCTTTTTAAAAGCTTGTTTATTGGGACAATTAAAAGTCATCACTATGACAGCAAATAAAAGGTTCCATTCCTAGGCACGTGCTTGCAGCCGGGGGTTTGCCTGCTTACCTTATAAGCCTTGTCTACATGAGGCAAAATTTACAGCCACCCCTCACTGCTGCTAACAGCAGCAGTGCTAGCAAGGTGGCAACCCTCGAGTACACAGAGAATGGGGCTTTATAAATATCGTATTATCTAAGCCTGCTTAGAGCACATTGAATAAACATAGTACTTAAAATGCTGTTCACTCATCTATGCTCGAGCTCCCAATGCAGCCAAAGGTAGTGGGGGTGAAGCCATCATAGCGGCGAGGAGATACTATATTTTTGTAGAGCGCCTGTGCTGCAGACGAGGTTTCAGACAATGTGGCTTTTTGTCTTCTGTTGAAACAAAATAAAAAGCAAGTTCTAAAACTTCCGTTAACACAATTAATTACTGCTGAAATACATAGGCTTCCATTTTTTATTCCTGGGCACTGGACACACAAATAGGTTAATTCCAGACTGGATGCAGCTGCCGCAAGTGAGTCAGCAGGAAGGTGGGGGCAGAGGGGAAGGGAGATCGGGCTGTGGTGGGAGAGGGGTTGGGGGACCCAGGGACTACCCTCTGCATCCCTCCCTTTGCTGATCATAAGCTCCTTCTCCCAGCCTTGGCTACATGAAGGCAAGCGGTGGTGTTATAATTCCCCCAATTCATCAGTATCTGGTGCAACACCTCGAAAGCCCTCTCCCCGCCATTCCAGATTACTCCCGGAGCACTCAGGCTACACTTGCCAGCATTTCAAATGCCCACCTTCTGTGGCACAGGCTGGGAGAAAGCGCTGGAGAACTTCCACGGTGAGGCGAGGTTTTTGAGTTTGTGCAGTTCTGAAAAGTAAGTCCTTTAGGTCAATAACTTACAGACAGATACAACAGAAATGAACACCCACCCTGTCTTCCGGGTTCTCTCCAGCAAGGAAAGCTGGCGGCAGCTCCTGCCTCAGGGAGACCTCAGGAGGCTGCACTGTCTTGAGTAGTCACTTATTTGGCCCAAAGCACTGTTTTATTTTTTCACTTATGTCATACACACTACTGGATTTTGTGTTCCCACTGCATGAGTTACATTTTACTGTGAAAACACTATATCTATTTCCAAAGAGTAGTTTTAAAAATGTTCAAACTGCTACTCACGATAAGGCGAGCATCATCAAAGCGGCTGCTGTAGGCAGTGATAATTAACAAAATGATTGAGTCACAAGACTGTGCACCACAAGAACTTTTATTTAACATTGTAATACAGTCATATATGAGCCAAACTATCCGAAAGTAATTGGGAGAGGCAGTGAACTGTGATGTGTGCTGGTTTGCAAACACCATGGACAGTTTGGCGTTCGCTGAGCTCCCATCCGCCTCAATAAATTCAGTTCAGACTCTTGCTATAGGAATTGACAGCAGATATCTAATCCCCAAAAGTGGATTATTTACATTTTTTGATACGTTGCATTGCATTACATCCTGTCATGTTGCATCTCATCACAAGCAGATATAATATCACATAACATGATGTGACATTGTGACAGACATCAGAAATGGGTTTTTTTTGTTGTTTTGGGTTGTTGGGTTTTTTTAAAATTTCATATCTAGTATCCAAAATGTTTCTGAGTGATTTCTAGGAAGATCGAGTAGACCAGGCGAGTGCCTGGATTACTCATTCCTCTGGCAGCCGCTGCGCTGCCTCTCCCATGCATTGTTTTAAATCGAGCCACATTGTTTTGCAGTTTCATGAAATCTCAGCAATGCAATTTTGCACACATTTTGCAAATATTTTTAAAAGATTCATTACGAGGGAAATCAGCAAAACACATGTTCAATAACAGCATAAAATGACAACAGCTGCTGCAAATTACCTTGCCTGTAAGGAAACCCCAGAAATGCATTGCAAACTTTAACAATGTACTCTAGCTGTTGATTGCTCACACCGGCACTCGCTACTCATTTCTGAGACACAGTTGGTGGAGGAACATTAATTTGTCCTTGTTCTTCAGACTGGCAGGTGTCACTTTGCCCAGTGTGGGACGTGAGTGACAGATATTTTGCAGCTGATGAAATGAGAATGCAGAAATTCTAGAGTGCCTCTGGGATTTCGCTGGTCATTTGTGGCCGGCGTAAGGGCAGGGCCCGCTGCTGCGGTAATGCAGGACTGGCTGGGGCAGCTCTTGCTGCAGGCTGCTGCAGATTCACACCATTTTAAATAATATTTGTATTATGAAGCTCTTTGCACACACACACACCCCCCCACATGCACACAGTTGATGTTATTGTGTGCTTCACTTCTTTCTAGACTGATACTGGCTGGGAAATTGTTCTAATTTTTTTCTTTTTTTTTTTTTTTTCTTCATTCTGTCATATGCTCAAGTCTTTCTCAAAAGGATTTTACCTACATCTGCTATCTTTCATTCTTTGGATAACATAAATTGAATTGAATAATAGAAAGATGTAAGCTAACCTAGGGGGAACTGGTTAAAAACAAGAGTAGTATTAAAAATGCAATTAATAAAATCATCTCAGGATACAGAAGTTTAGGAAGAGAGTGGAGAGAATTATATCAATCGAAGTACTTTCATCTAATTTAGAAAAACAGAACAATGCATTCCATGTAGAAATATACAAGGCTTAGTGGAAACAAACAAACAAACAAAAGATACTAGGAAATTAACAATATTTTATTTGAATTTTAACACTATCCTGCAGTTCAAGGAAAAGAAATTGTCTAGAGTTGATATCTCAGATAAATATTTTCAGTCTTAGTTTAAATAATGTTGTTGGGTTTTTTTTCCATTCAGCTATTTTATGAGAAAGGAGAGAAGGGGTTAAATCATTCTGTAGTTTTTAAAATACTTTTTATAAGAACTAGCGTGTATACTAAAAGGAAAGCAATTCTTTCAATGCTATTAGCTTTTTGTTTGAACTACATCATATTTTCAAGAAAACCCAAAAATTTCAGGACAGGGTCTCATTTTCCTAACCATGTTAAATGTAGTCTATATAAAACAGTGTAATCCAGAAAAACCACTAACGGCATTTTCAATTGTGATAAAAACTTATTAACATATTTGCCTCTTTAATGATTAACTGTCTTTGAATATTAAGAGATTTTTTACAACATCTTATTCGCACCAAGGAGACTCTGCAAAAGGCTGAGCTTTTTCTTTATTTTATAAGTGAGGCTTCGTTTGATATGCATTCTGATTTTAAAAGAACCATAATATTTTAATCGATCTCTCTGTAAAGATCATGATTATTATAAATGAGATACAGCCATGCACATCAAGCCTGACTGGTATATAGAAGGTCATGAGTCAGGAATTATATGAAGAGGGGAAGTAAAAACTAGAAAATTTTTGAACGTGATTGTTTAAAGGAACAATTATGTACGCTGGCACATGAATTCAAGACTTCAGTTACATATGCAGAGTTATCAGCCTTCATTTTCTATTAATTTTCTTCAAACTCACCCTGAGAAAATATCATTTACCAAAAAAAAAAAAAAAAAAAAAAAAATTAAACCTGTACATTTATTAAGAAAAACATGTAATTTCATACTGAACTCTTCACATTCATGAAATAGATTACATTAAAAATCATGGCAAAATAAATATATTTGATGAAAATGTTGTTACAAACCTAGGCTGTGAAAACACTGGTTAATGATGTCATTTGTCCAATGTTATTTTATTGTAGATAATTACTTATGTTAAATAATTTGAAACACACATAAAGATGGAATCTGAAAAGCTACAAGGTAGCTATTTGAGTACAATTCCATTATCAGAATTCGATTTCTTTTTTCCCATCAAATCTCCAGTCTCTCCCTAAAAAATGCTGTTTTATTTATACACCCGTGCAAAAACACACACACAGACAAATATATCTGCATGTTTTCAATTGATATTCCCCCCCCCACTTACAAATGCAAAGATATGTTACCCTTTGGAAATCAAATATTTTTTCTAGATGGCATGCGTCTTTAATTAAACTGTATTCTTTACAGTGATCAAATATAATTAGCAGTAACAAGTATTTAATGAAAACAAACTGCTTTCCTTTGAAATCTTTCCAACCCACTGTACTTCAAGTCCATAGCCTCTCTGCGATCATTGTATCATAACAACTAAAAATAAGTATGTGATTAAAAGCTTGTCAGGTACTGCATCATTTCAGACAAATAAAAATAGGGAAGGTAAAGAGTAGAGATCCTGATTCGTGTCAGGTACAAATCCTGTCGTCTAAGATATTGCTTGCACTGAGACAGTACTGTCAGTGATTCAATGTGCTATAGATCTGTCTTTTAACCACCCTATTTGATATCATTACATACTAAGACATTACCCCAGTATCTTTGATTTTCACTGAGATGAGAGGAAAGTGCGCTTACACTGGACTCATTGACAGCGAGGTGCTATAGCAACTCTCCTGTAATTAATTGTGAGTGAAAAGGGGTTTGGTTTTTGCAGCCTCGTAAAACTTTTCCCACATGGCTGAACCCACGGTCAGGAGACGTTAGGCAACATTAACTGCCTGCACATTTCTGCAAGGCTCTGGAGGAAGCGGCTCGGCACTGGGGCTCCAATTCTGAAAACCCTGGGACACAAGACATCAGCGTCTACCTTTCATCTTAGCTGAGATTTGGAGAGGGTTCAGACCACAGAGGCTCCTTAATTCTCACTAATTCATTTGCTTTCCTGATTCACTTGGCTTGGGATAACCTGCGAATGATAATGAACCTGTAAGGGGAGCGCTTAGTCCCTCGCCTTTGAATGTGCTCGGCATGGATTGAGGGCTTTCTGTGAATCTTGCAAGAGGAAAAGAATCTTATTAGCACTGATTGCCAGTCATGAGGTTGCCTCTAAAAATTGCTCTTGTATTTTTAACTCTTGCTTGCTTATAACAACCCCCACTAAAGAGAGAGATATGTTGTTTACACAAGGAACACAACATTGTTCTCAACATTTACTCATTTCTCTTTGCAATTTGATCTAATCATAACACATTTGCTTTACGTATGTCATTACTATACCACTATGAACACTTCATCATTTTTCCCATGATTATTCTACAAGTTCATAACTAGCCAAGTCCTCGTCTCTTCACCCCCAGCTAAACATCCTCTTTGCATAAATGTATGCTCTCTAGAATAAAAGGTCTAATTTTCTTTTTTTTTTTCTCTTTTGTTATTAACCATTTAAGCAGAGCACAGCTAGTACTGCTTTTCATGTTACTAGTGGATTTCTAGCAGATTTGGTGTTCTCTCACATTGGTTCTTTTTTTTAATAAACATATTGTGAATCTGGATACAAATAAAAATTCAAGCCCCAGTGAGAATATCTGAAAATAAAACTGGGGAAAAGCACTTATTTTTGCTTCTCTTTGACAAAGGAACATTCTCCTTAGGACTACTATTTTTCCCCATTTATTTATGTGAAATTTAAGTAAATGTATGGAAGAAATGGATTGAAACCCAGAAGTCTCTGTCAGTGATTCTGCTTAGAACATCAAATTCCTTCTAGAGGCAGCCTTTGCTAATGTCTGAGGATTCAGAGTCCAGTTTCTCCTGGTTCCCTGTCATTGCCTCCATTAAATTCTGACTCCTGACCAAACCCTGGGAGATCCCAACATTAAACAGCACATTCTGCTCTGTTCACCTGCTTAGTGATGTAGGTTGCTTTCCCACCAAAATCTTCCTAGGAAAAGATTTCATAACGTTTTCAGAAGGAAAACACATATTTTTCTGTAAAAATAAAGTGTTTTGCTGTGCTTGCTAGCCTTTTAAATATGGCATATGTGCACTTCCAAAAAAACCCAGTGCTTCAGATTTGCTATTTAGTAGTAAGTCTGGTATCAGCTAAGGAGACCTTTATATGGGTTCCATATCTGGCACATCTATTCACTAGCCAGAAGTGAATGATGCATTGCACTGAGACAAAGATAAAATTCTTTTGTGTTATTTTTTTCCTTGTGTCTAGATGGGGGCAGTAAAGCATGTCTCTAAATAGAAAAAAAAAAAAAAAAGTGCTTCAGGTTTCAGCTAATGGAATAATTTCCTAGAATCCTTTTGGAATACGAAATTCATGCCTTTCCGCTCTAATTTGGTGTTACCCCAAACAACCCTCTAAGTGACAAAATATTACTCCCACTGTTTCTCAACAGAATTTGCCAAAAAGGATAAGTAAGTGAGACCGCTAGAACTCAAATTTGAACTGGAACTTCTAGTGTGGAATATGGATTTCTATTATATTGATAGGCTCTACTCTTCTTCAAAGGGCATGAATAAGAGCTAATCAGCCAATGGAATTTATGTTGCAGGGGAATTCTAACAGTTTGACATTTGCTTGTCGAATCATTAAACATTTCCACAGGACAGTTACCAAAAAAATCCCAACTTGCTTTGGAAATGTCACACAAAAATATCCACATTTTGCATCAAAATGTCAAAACAAAACATTGATTCAAGCTGCTATGTTTCAAAATGTCATTTTGGTACTTTTTAATCAGTATTTTGGCTGTATAAGACATGTAAATTTTACTTAGAAATTATTTTTGAAAATTTCATTGAATTTTCCTTTTCCACAGTAAAACCCAGGCTTGGAAAAATAGCAATTTTGTGTTGGAATCTTTTGCACAGCTTTATTGACAAAGGCGAATGGAAAAATACTTCTTTGTTAAAACTGCTGAACAGATAGTTTTTGCTAATTTTTTATTTATTTATTTGTTGTGTTTTAATATGGTAAAGCATGTTTCACTTAAATGATTTTAAAACCAACCAGCAGAAACCACAAGAGAAAAACACCCTGAATTTGCTCAAAGTATGGAAAACACCATGGAAAACAAAGGCAAAACCAAACCAAAAGAAACAAAAACAAACAAACAAAGAAACCCCTTCACTCTCACCAGAATATCCCGTTCCTATTTTTATTTGTAGTTAAACACAGCTAAAGAAAGATATTCCAGTCTGAACAACGTATCTCAGAAACCTCATACTCATATTAAGAAGAGCAGGTCTGTGAGTGCCTGACTGCCTGCAGACAGTCTTAGGAGAGTGTTACATTTGGGAATGACTAAAATTAAATTTATACCACAGAGAAATTGGGTTTAAAATATCTCTGTATCCTGAGGACCGCACTGCCCCTGTTTGCTGTAAGATGCATCCCTACATGACGGGTATTTTGGTTTTTATTTCTCCCCAGTTGCCTTGTCCCCCAGTACAACAATATGGACCACATAGCTTGGCTGCATCTTTCATGTAGCACCCATGTAAACTGTGGGAAACACAAGGGCACTCCCATCTCTCCCTGATACATTATCCAGAAGTTTGTTTATTTTTCTGGCTGTTTTTCCCCTGCTGGAGCTCTCGGTATATTAGAGCTTCTCTGTTGGGACAATATTCACTTCTAGCCTGAAGGCTCAATTTTGAGCCCATGCAAGCCCCCAGGATGTTTAGAAAAGGACCTGGCTGGCTCCTGCTCCTCTATTAATCAGCAATTTGCACCATGTTTTCCTCACCACCAGCTCTCACTCATAGCGCTTCCAAAAACTTTGCACAATGTTGAGCAGTTTCACAGCAATAAAGCACAGCTCTTAACTAATCTATTATCCCTCTATGTCTGAAAATGTAAGCAAAATTGGAAAGAGGAACTCACCCACATTTTTCAGCTCAACTTGCAAATGTGCCACAGAATAAATTATTTTCTGCTCTAACACTCTAGTCAAAAAGCATCAATTGGCAAGTTACGCTCATTTACATACTTTTTCTATTAAACTTTTCTATCATAAAAAATTGCCTTTATGATCCAGACACATAATTTATTATGCAATGCACCACCACCATCATCACAGTGAATTGCATTTTACGTGTTTATACTAACAGGGAAGGTGATCAGCTTTAGCCTTCTTTTCATTATATGCATCATTCATCCTCCACTACCAAGATCTCTGGATTCTGTAGCATATCCATCATTATCTAACTGCCAACTGTTTTCAGAGGTTCCACTGCTTTAAGCTCATTATTTCTTCAGACTGGTGAATCTACAGAGAATCTCTCCACAACATACAACAGTCAGCATGGCACATATGTACAGATGAATGGTAGGGGTTTGTCCTTCACAGACTCTTTGTACCTAGTATTGTTCCAGAACTGCAGCATGTTATGAACACCAAATGCATAGTCATATATCTAAAAATAATAAAAATGAAAACGGCGATAAAAATAATAACCAAATAGTGGCATTTTTGTGTGGATAAGCTGTTGTGAAGAAATCTGGTTTACAGATGGCTCAGTAGTTTGGGGTTACCTTCTCCTTATAATGCCGACTAAAGCACATAGACCAATAGCTGTGCTAAGATAAGGAATTTCTTTCCTGTCCCAATTTACCTTGCTGCATTTAACTTAATCAATAGCTGAATGGGGAAGAGGAGGAGAATTGGATGGTTCAGGAGACTGATAATGGGATATTGAACTTTTCATCTCTATATCATTGATTCAACACAGGAATTGACACACTGGATCAGAGCAGTGGTCCATCTCCTCAGACATCCTCTCTGACAGCAGCCTGTGTTTCAGGGAGAGGTGTCAGAAACCCTGCAGTAAACATTTATGAAATAACCTGTCCATAGGAAAGGTTTCTTCTTAAGTCTCTCATTTTTGGTTTGGCTAATTTGGAGTAGTCTGTAACTCTTCAAAAATCTTTTCACTCCTATGGAGTGAAACACAGATGATATGTTTATTTAAATCCATATCTAACCAAAGTCTGGATTCAGTGGAAGTCTTGGTCACCAAGTTCCAGTGAATTCCGAAGGAGAATTACGTATTGCAAAAATTAGTAACTACATTGCATTTATTCTTAACTTGTTGCCTTTCTAAACAAATAACCTCTCCTCTATGCAGTGTAGCAATTATCACTAGGAGACCATCCAAGACTTCTCTGTCATCAAAATAGTTTAAAGCTTTTCAAACTCTCTTGCACTGAAGGGCTTTTCACGCTTCTAATTATTTACATTGTGCATCTCTATACTTCATCTATTTCTGATACACTTTCTTCAAGTCATGGCAACCATAACGGACTATAGCACTCCAGGTCGGGACATAGCACTGGTTTATTTAGTAACATTATAAGATTTTTGGCATTATTTCTCTCCCAGTCCTTTTGCATCCTAACGGTTTCTGTGCCTTTTTGATCCTTGCTCCATACAGAGCAGAGAGTTTCATTGAACCATCCAATATAAGACATGAGTCTTCTCTTGAGTGACAACAACAATGTATCTGGGTAGCCCAAATTGTTCCTTCTTGTGTTACATTGATCGACACTGAATCATTATACTGAACATTCAGCTAAATCTGTAAAATTTTATTTTTCTTATTGCTGGTTTCCTTATTGCTTTTTCTGAAATGTTTCAGTTTTCTTTACTGTCTTTTTTACTTGCAAGTATCATATGCATCTTGCTTAGCTATAATACAGGAAAAACAAACCAATTTCTTGCCCTGCTATAAAGCCTGGAATTCCACCCACATGTATATACATGCATAATTCTCATAAAACTCAAAATTTATTTCTTTTCATTATTCTCCTTAACTAACACCTTCTAGTCTCTTCTTGTGTACTCCTCTTGTGGTTATTTCCTGGTAGTGTTTTCCAAGGAGATTTCTTTTCAGAAATTCAGCTGAAATACATTGTTTGTCTGGCATAACAGATTCTGGTAGATTAGAAAAAATGGGTTTTCTTTATGTGACTCTGTCACTTTCTGTCACACTGCTATGTCACTATTATATAACACTAAAATCACAGTCTTATCATTCCAGTCCTAATTTTAGTTTAGAAAGGGACCTACTGAGTTGGCATTTTTAGAAACATTCCTAAAACCATAAAAATCAGCATCAGCATTAGTTATTTTAGCGATGATTGTTTCTTTTAATGGGACATTGCATATACTCAAGAACATCTCACTCACTTTTTTCTTAAATACCTCTCCGAGTCTTGGGTGTTCTATCCAATCCTGTAACCTGAGGAAAGAAGAAAAAAAAAATGGCACAGGCAGTTGTCCTTGTTGACCTAAGTGAAATAAGTTAATGGTCTTGATTCAGGTCTTAGCACAAAACGCAAACCAAAAACCAAAGAGAGGACCTTGTTGGTAGCCGTAGCAAAGAAATGCACATGCAGCATGAACAAAAAGAACAACTCTTTCAGCACGGGGAAGGTTATGGTCCTTTGACATGAGAATTAAGGAGTTTTGGCATCATACTAAATAAAACCTTTCAGCTTTTTTTCTTCCAAGCTCTTTTCTGTGTGAAGAAGCAGAAGTGCTGAGTCTGTCAGGTTTTTAAATATTCTTAATAAGAAGCATAATGGTATGACACTAAGTATGTTAACTAGGCTGCAGGTGGAGAGCTATTTAATGTCACTCTGTGTCTAAGACCAGATAAAAGGCTTTGTGCTTGCTTCTTTTGTAAAACAGAACTCTCTAATCCAGCACCTACCATCCATGCACAGTTTTGGCTCTCTGGACCTGAAGGCCACCTGGAGACAACAGCTTCAGATGTGCTCAAGTCCCCACCTTCGTTTTCTTCTACAGATTTCTCTGGACTGACGTGTCCAGAGCAAAACTGCTGTCTGGAAGAAAAGACAGCTTATTACATTCAAGATTTGCATCACTTCAAAGATGTGGAGGATCAAGGAGGTCTCGATACCTACACCCTGCACCCAGCAGAGGGGAGATGAAGGGACTAACAACCTGGGACACTCCACGAGAGTATGTCCTGCCTCTCTCCGCACCCGCCAAGCATTCCTGGTGTGTAGAGGCACTGAGCACTAGGAGTTGTGGGTGTGAGGCATTTCTACTTTACCTCTATATACACATCCCTCGCAGGCACAGTTGGCTGGACTGAAGATTTATCCCATAGCAAGGGAATGTACATCATTCTCAACATTACTCATGCTAGCAGTGTTTTCAGGTTAATTTGTAAAAAAAAAAATACCTGGAAGCCTAAGACTGAGTTTCAAATGAGACAGTTTTTTAAAGCTTGGTTTAATAAACCTTATTTATTATGTGAGATAAAAGAGTTCTGCAACTGACTGCATGGCTTCATGGCTGAAGTTAGTAACTCAATATGAATAATGCTGCTAAAAGAAAACATGTTATGTTATGTGATCAGTCCATAGCAATCAGATGGCAGCTATCCTCACTGGTTTTGCTAAAACACAGAATAACTGAGAGGACTAGTTATCTCAGCAGCAAATGTCTGAGTCACAGGAGCACAGCTGGAACATCGTGGCTCCCTACCCCTGCACAGCCTTTCCTATAGCTATAGCAGCATGCCACTATTGAGGGTTAAGATGAAGAAGTTTTGTAACTTGCTGCTGTCATGCTTACAATAAAGCACACTCTCATCTTCAGCATTTCTGAGTCTTTTTGGTGTCTATGTTTAAAGCATAAACGTAGCATTCCTGGATGCCACCCTCGGAAGATAAAAGCATACAACGTTTTCATAAACAGGATAAAGCACTGCAATTACACAGAATGTACTGATCGTGCCAGATCCAAGGCCAGGTAAATGTGAGTACACCCTTCGACTGCTGGGCACACCAGAAAATACTTAATTCCAATCGATTAAAGTAGAAGATTGGAAGAAAAAAATTAGTTCTTTAAGCGAGTAGCAGTGGAGCTTTCTCATGCATTAGGGCATAAAATGACACTCTGTGGGAGTCAGAAATTATTTTTTCTCCTTCAGATAGGATGTTGCGCAACTAGCCAAGCACAATTATTAATGATTTACCTACAATGCATAAGGTATTGCTTTTTAAGTCGCACACACCAGTCATCTCTTCTGCTATAGCAGCCTCTCTGTCTCTTCCTAATGTTACATTAATATGCATAAAAGATAGTTAGCCCTTTTGGAAGTATATTTTAAAAGGAGCGTTAAAAATATTTTGAAACATGCTCTGATCTTCTAGTCAAGCTAAGAACTAGGATGCTGGTCTTTAAGAAAAGGTATGAATACTTTTCTTGCGTTTTAGCTTCAACAAAAATTGCCAGTCAAAGCTATAAAGGGATGGAAAGTGTGAGCTGCTACAACAATGATTATTCATAAAAGAAAATAGTTTAAAAATGAAAAAAAAAAAAGATTTCACTTGCATTTGTACTCCCTCCCCCAAGGGAACGCATGATATCTGTATTGCACAATATACAACTCCTGCAATTGGTGGCCTGCAATAGGAAATATGAAAATAGATAAGGACATGTAAACAGAAAAGGAGAGGTTTTGTGGGAGTGTGGGGGGATGTCCAGTAAATGTGTAGTTCTTCTAGTACTTTATCAAGGATATTTGTAAATGGAAAGAGAAGAGTCAGAGGCTGAAAATATTTTAGTAACTGCTCCTGAAGCTAAATGTTAGCAGTGGCTGCATCATGGTATCCTCTAAAAAGCATGATGAAAAAGGTAAGAAGGTTTTCCTACGAAATCTTGTAAGGTTTTGGCCACAGAAATCCCCTTACTCCAACCCATGCAGGTCTGCCAATAACATCTTCATGATAAGTACAGGCAAGTACACGCCCATCAAACTCACATCCAGGGCTGCCTGGAAGGCATGGTACATGGAGGAAGGAGTCCCCACAGCACAGGATGTTTCATGAGAAGCTCAGCAGCCCAGGGGACTGTGAGGACAGAACCGGCTGCCTGCCTGTAGGGTGGCTGGACAGCTGGAGGCACTGAGCCAGAGGTGGCAGCAGGAGCAGGAATGCTACAGGGAGGGTGGCTTCATGTTAACACTTCTGCTTCAAGCAACTTGTCAGCAGTGAAAATTTCAGGTTCATGGAATTTCGGCCTCCTGAAAACAGCTGCAGCACTGATGTAACTGTTAGCTTATTTGGTGAACTCTAATGAATGGATGAGATATTATAAGGTGTGCTAATTTCCCGTTGCTTCGGCATGATACAATGATCCTGGAGAAATCTAGTAGATGATAACCAGCTTCCTATTTCTCAATCTAAAAGCCTCTCATTTCTGATATGCTAATAGTCATCATAACAAACAGTTGCTAATAATCAAACGACTGAAGAAATCATAGTAACTTCCCCCTATTTCATTCATAGCTGGGCATGAAAAAATGAATTGGACATTCTCAAGCCCAAGCTGCACAGAAGACAAGAACTTTTCGACACATTAAATGATAGTAAATATTTGTCTTATCCTTCCAGGTGGGAAAGTATTTGTGGCTCTCTTTCATGCTTTTAATCAAACTGCAGACCTCAGCTGACAGCCACTCCTCCTTTCCTGAGCTTTTTTCAAGAGAGGTATGGCTTAAGATGATATAACCTCTTAATAATCGTAATCACGTTATTTTTTATTATCTTTTAATTCATTATAATCCCAATAAGTCTGTGGAAATCTAGAATTAAAATTTATTTCTTTAATGACTTATGTTTAAAACATTAGCTACACATGGCATTAAGATATTATTTACCAAAAAAGAAACACATACATTAGTAAGACAAAACACTACCATGTTGGATCTGTAGGTTTTATTTAGGGATAACAAAACAAAATCCATAAGGATCTGCCCTTTCTCCTCAGTCTGAGCCCAGAAAGTAATACTGATTTGTCACTAACTCAAGTTACTATTTTATAGCTACTCTAGCAGCATCTGTTGGCAGTGTATAAGATGTCCTGCTGCGTACAATTAATCAGTATGCTGGTTGGGCAAGTAAGTCATACCACAGCTCCCAATATGTGCATCATGGTCTCGTTCTGTCATATCACTGGCCGATGAGGTTGCAATGCAAGCACAGGGGGCAGGCATCCCATATGCTTTGGGTCAAATTTATGCTACAGGAGCTCACAAAAAAAAAAGTTTCTTCCCAAAAAAAGGAAAAAAAAAAAAATCCCCAAAAGAAAAGGGTCTCAAATAGTGCCTAAAAGTAAGACTAATTTTTGTGTATCTTAAACATCTACAGATCCAGCCACAGTCTCTTTCACTTGGTTTTCTACTGAAGAAAAATAAAATATGGTAAAAAAAATACAAAGAAACCTTCTGTTCCTTGCAGGAATGGAGGTATGCCTTGAGTTCTGGTGTCCTGCGGTCACTAAGCAATAGGAGTTTTTGATTCCCAGCAAAATCCGGGGTCCAAAGGTGAGGCAGGCAGATCTTTGCAATGCAAACAACATATATAACTTGTTACCAATCTCCTCACTGGTACCTCATACTGATTAGTTCATGACCATCAGTCACAACTGAAGATCAGGGCCTAGATATAACAGGGACTTTGAGGGAAAGCTTATCAGGTAGCACTGGCTGCTATGTTCAGGAAGTGTGTTCATGATCTTCAATATACAAGAGGGGTGGCATCTATCTTGTATACAGAGTGTAATATTATTTATTGGTCCTGGATTTAGTTTACTGTAAGGTTATAGACTCATTATTTGAAGATGTTTTTGTGAGATCTTATGAGTTACTAGTTTAGACATCCAAAAAACTACTATGTGCTTGTGTTGGTCATTGTAGCCACAATAGCTCTCCAAGCGAGCAGACAAATTTCAAGCCTCGAGAAATTCACTGTCCCAAGTTTTTACATTCCAGACACCATTTACCAGTCCCATATGATTCAGGTGTAGTTCAAACAACCAACAGCTTCCCCAGTTAATCCCAAAATTCAGAAAGCATCACACTTCGAGACAAAGGGCCAAAGACATGCAAGAGGAAAGAGAAAAGAAGTAAGATGTAGGAGAAAGGCAAGATTATTTTTTATAGCTATATTCTACATATTTACAGGAAAAAAAAAAAAACAAACACCTGTACATTTAATGCTCCATTTGTGCCACTCTCCTCTGAAGTACTAGCTATCGTCAGAAATGGGAAATTGAGCCAGTAGAACCCTAATCTAATGTGGTTTTTCCTGTAATCCTATTTCCACGAGGATCTGTTATTTTACTGAAGGTAGCAGAAATAACAGATTCTGTTATTTGATAATTGTGAATCTGTTTTTGAGGATCTACCTGCAATAAATTGTTTACTCTCACTTCTTCAGAAAACAGGCCACATTCTGCCTATGGGTCTCCTGAGTCAATGTGAGACATAAACATACCATTAGGACAAACCTGCAGGCCTGTGTCCACATGCTTCCTATAGATTAGTCTATTTTGTCCGTTTCTGTTTTTTTTTTTTTTTTTTTTCCCAGCGGGAAATGAGTTCATATAATTTTGAAGAATGTAACTTCTAAAATTTTACAACAAACCAGCAGTTTCAGTTGCTATTTTCCGAATTCAAACTGTTTCCAAAAACATGATCAACTAAAACAACAGAGTTTGGAAAAAAAAAAAAAATTAAAACTGAACCGAAACAAAAAATCATTGTGAACATTTACTTGCAATATTATAACCTACTATTGCTACTAACAGAAAATGTGAGTTTGCATGGGCGGCATCACTTTAAATCTGCACTGTTCAGATTTCAAAACAGACTTCAGCTGCTTCTGCCTGGTCATATACACAACAGCAGACAGCCCTGCTGAAACACACCCTTGGCCATGCACAAGCACGGTGAAACACTGTGGGCGCAGGCAGCCGAGCACCACGGCTGCTCTGGAGAGAACGGAGCTGTGCTCGGCCACTCTGCTCTAGGTCTTAAAGCTTTGCAGATTCAGTTTTCATTTTCTCATGTTCTCTCACCCTTGGCGTTACGAGGCAATTAAAAAAAAAATGACTATTGCTAAACACGTATCAGTAACTCGTTGTTAAGCAATAAGAGCTAGTGGGAGGACATTTCTTAGCAGTTAATGATTGGCCAGAGGAGATGACTGGGGTTCTTAACACAGTCAGTCATTAAATGTGAAGCAATACCCTTGGCTTTAACCCGCTATTGCTACTTGCATTTCCAGCCCCCCTGTTTACTTCTCCAGCTTTCTGCATTGCACTGATGTGCATTTCATTTTCTTTTCTTAGGTACCTACCTATTCCCAGCCCTTAGTAACTGACACAGAAAATCTCCATTCACGATGGTCCATAAGGTTCCAAATAAAATATGCTCAGATTGCTGATTACATGAAGATTATTATTAAATATTAAAATGGAGACTTTATTCACATTTTAGTGGCCATGGATGAAAAAAGCACACAGACCAGTGTAATCCATTTATTGGTTTATGGTGGAAAACTCCTACAGGGAGTGCCACAATTCCCCGTGCTGTCCCTGAGTGCATTTTGCATTAGGATCTCTGATTTAGCTGGAAGATATATAAAAATCACATGCAGTCAGACAGATCCCTCCTGGCTACACATCTGAGAAGGCTCAGGAGCATGAGGTCAACACAGAGCAACTTACGTTCACAAAATGAACCCAGAACCACCTGCTTCAGATGTTAGTATGCAAAGATTTTCAGGGTCTGGAGCTTTTGACCAAACCACACCACTCTTAGGGGAACTGTTCTCTTTCTCTCTCTCTCACTCACTCCTCCTCTCTCCTCCTACTACCAACCATGCACACAAAAGCAATGAAAGTTAAGGGCCAGCAAACTGCTTCATGGAAGCATGTTTTAAGCTGTTTATCTTATTCAAGGAGTTTGATGCTGAAGCACTTCAGCCATTAAAAGCAGCCCTTTGAGACCACAGAAATCTATGGTGTTACTATGGACTGTCTTGCCGCTAATAGTTTCCTGGTTTGAGTGATATCTTTTTATTTTTCTTTTTATTATCCATTTTTTTCTGAGCAATGCAGCTTACTTCAAACTTGAAGACAGTCACAGTGCATTTCCTTATTTATGCTGATACTGCATAAAGAAAAGGTTCAATTTGCATTTCATGCAAACTCCACAGCTGATTACTCATTTTTTATATTTATTAAAATGGTCATTTTAAATGAGAACACTGTTCTTACTATCTTATTAGGTCCTTCGCAATGCATTTTTAATTACGACCTATACTAGAACATCTGCAAACTGATAAAACAGTATATTAGTCATGGATGTGTTTATTCTTTCTTTATAACCACAAACCATTTTTTATGTTTAGAGTCCATCCTTTTTTCAATCAAACGTTAAAGAAAGGTTTATTGACAGACTGTAAATGGTCAAAACTGCATAAAGATGGCAGAGGAAGCTAGCAATGGCATTCCACAGGATCATAATTTCTTAAGAATGTAAATGAAACATTTGAACACACAAAGTTAGGGAATGAGCAGTCTAGTATTTAATTTCCCAGTTGAAGGCTGAATATTTCCTGATATCCTGCAGGGTCATTGAGGAAGAGGTGGGGTTTTTTGGAAGACATTTTGGCTGCTCTTCAATCACAGACTTGGGAGAGCTGCTTACAGTGAGGAAGACAATGGCATGAGACCAGTCTCTCTGTGCTTTGGGTGTTACATTGTCTGGGATCTTCCTTCCATAAGCTCAAGGCAGTACATGAAGGCAACAAAACAAACAAAAAAACCTCTCAATATTGACCAAAAAAAGCAAAATGAAACAGACTTTAAACTATAGAAACACCCTAGAAGAACTAAGTGGCAGAAGTTCTTAGCTGCCAAGGGCAAAAGCCATGAAGAGAGAAAAATACTATTTCTTTAGATGATCAAAGCATTGAGAGCAGATACAGTGTTAAACTACTGATGCCCTTCACTTTTCTTTTTCTCTAGTTCAGACTGATAGTGATTACTAATGAAGAAACCATGGAATTTCACAGCTTTCTGTGTAGGCAAGCATTCTGTAAAAAATATTTTCTTTAAAATAATGTAATGAATATTTTGACTAAACAACTGCTTTTTCACAGCCTCTGTTCCTATCATTAACTCTTGTCATTGCTGCTGTAGGAGGCTTGTGATTTTTCCCCTGATTGGACAACAAAAATTTTAATAAAGATGACGACAAAGTGGTTAAAGTCTTTCAGTACCTTCTGGAGGAGAGCAATTTGTAAAGCACAAAGAGCTAGGACAAGGGAGAAGGATAAGACCATTTTAGGAAATCTAAAAAGCTCCTACAGAATAACTTGGTTCAGTTATTGGCCCAGGCTACATTAGATTATTGGAATAGTTATTGCTAAGATAAATCTGGAAGCAAATTTCTTCAATCATAATCACGTGAAGGATCTGTTTGCAGTCACTATATATCCATTTTGGGGAACCTGATGGTGCATTTACAGGGGACAAACAGTACTCTGCTGCTCATGAGCCCTCACTGTCAAGTTCCCTTCACATCCATAACTTCGCTTCACTTGCTTCAGTTTTGAGACTCAGTCTCTCTGTTTTAGTCATGTCTGTAAGGCACAGGAAGAGCCAGGACTTCCTTGCGGTAGGTGCTTTTCACAGAGATTGCTCCCCGCTGCCTCAGTGAAAGGAGCTTTCGTGTGGGATGAGTGGGTCCACCTCCAACTCACGGCCTCTGTCCTTCTGCTGACCTGCAGCTCTGCCGCTCCTTTTTCCCTATTCTGTTCTTGACTTCTTTTCACAATCGCCCATCTTCCTCTGCAGATGGTCTCTCTGCTGTTCTCTAACCTAAACGGATTTTGAGTTGTCACAGGAAAAAAAAAAAGCCTAAAGAAAGAAGGTTGACTGTGAACACTACACTCTGTCTGCATGAAAATCAAATAAGGAAGGGAATAAAACATGGTGATTTTGAGACCAGACTTTCCCTGATTCCCTGGGAAGCCCAGAAGTCAGGAAGTCACTGTCAGCTCCCTGTTTCTGTGTTTCAGCCTTATTTTCAGCACAGGTTAGAGCTTTATGCCACCACTCTTGGCTCTTATTCTGCCTTTCCTGGAGTGGGAAGCATATGGGAATGCACAACCGAGCTTAAGATTCTGCAGTCCTGAGGTGGTGAATACTATTACAACGTTGAGCAGCCCTGAATGTGCTCCAGCTTCTTCCTAAGGACAGCCCCAAACCTCCTTACAATCTGCCCGAGCTGTTCTCAGCAAAGCTCTGCAAGACCCCAGGTTTTCCCCCAGGAGATTCACAGGGTGTTATAAAAGGGCAGCACTCTGTGTGGCTAAGCAGTGTCAAAGTGAGACCATCCGATGACAAACACAACGTGAGCTGAAGTCAGAGGCAGCAGCAGTCCCCCCCTTAAACTGTGATGGTGCTTCTGTATCACTACAGATACATTATCTTATTTACAGAATTACAAACTAACGATAGGGTATAAAAATGCAAAGTATTGTGCTAACCTGTAGTTTCTCAATTCCTTCGTTTGGTACATTTGTCTCATAATTAAGGGATAGTTTTTGTCTGTGAATAATAAACACTTTGAGTTTGAATTAATTCAAATATTTCTTTCCTATCTTGCTTGCTAAAATAATAGAGATATTCCAGGCTATTTCCTATTGCCCATTAATGCTGTGTATATAAATAAGCCAGGTTATCTTTTCCTTGTGAGAAATGTTTTATCTAACAGGCTCTTGTCTAGTGGTTCAGTACTCTACCACTCTAAATTAGGACACTTTATCTTAAGGCTTCATAATCTTACGAGACTATAATTGGAAAGTTTATAAAAAAAATCCTGCTTTGTAAGCTTGGCAGCTGAGATAGAAAGAAGGAATGAGAAGGGCTACAGCAGAATTACACCATCACTGCTAGCCTGACTCCGCTTGACAGAGCCGTTTAATATTTTGACAAGACAAAATATAAAGCAGCATTTTATTCTGTAGAGACTTCACTAGACACAAGCATGGAAGTGCTTGTGATCAATAAAGTTTGCGGTGGAGAGTGATTTATTTACAGCAGGGTATTATGTAGAGAAAGAGCTGTGATATTTCCACAGGCTTTGACGGCATAATGGGCCCCTCTCAATCCTTACATGGAAGGGTTAGATTGTCATGGTTGCTCAGGCAGTATTCAAAACGTTATCTGATCAGCCTTAAAGACTTCGGAACGAGACAGATGATTAGTTACCCTAAACGATCCTCATCATGCAGAAATTGATGATTTAATATAGTCAATGACAGACGATTCCATTTGTACTAGATAAAGTGTCTGCGGTTTGTATCAATCATAATAGAGTTATTATTGAGCATAAAAGAAAAGCATGTTTAATATCATTAATTCCAGATATGTCGCTTTCCACATCTGGCATTCATCCATAGAGCAGAACCACTCCAGGCTATCATTCCTGCCTGTGTGCTGGTGACTCCAGTGTTTTTTGTAATTTCAAAATGTTTTTCAGCACCTCCAGCTAGGTGCAATAACAGTTTACAGATTACCTATGTCATCACATTTTGACAAACTTCTCAATCTGATGTGACCTTCATCTTTAGCCATCTGCTTGCCTTTGTTTCTGCCTTTAAAAAGAAAAAAAAAAAAAACAAAAACAAAACCAAAAAACAAACAAACAAACAAACACACAAAAAAACCCTCTGCAACTTAAAGCTGTAGTGGTTTGTTCCATATTCTTCTAGGTCAATGTTTCACCTGTGTAAATCCAGAAACACAGACAGAAATGTACAGGCAGTAACCTGGGTTCATATCTCAAGGTAGCTGACATGGGACAAACCTCCTAAGCAGATGTTTTCATCACTTCCATCAAATGCTTCTTAATTGTTAATGATTATCAACAAAACTTACATAAAAATCAGTATTCAGAAATTATCCTTTGTAAAAACAGGCCTCCTGCAGGGCCTGTCTTTTTTTAATTCCTAGAAAACATGGGGCAGAACCTGGATATTTCCATACCTAAATCATAAATATCTACAAGTGACAGAGCAGAAGCCATACTGAAAATGTAGCCCAGATTACTACACATGCAAATGGTTGATTCGGCCATGGAATGCAAACACTCACCAGGGATTCCAAACACACATGTCACTCATCTCCGGGAGGGAGACTGTATTCCCAGAAAAGTAGTGCATCTATGTACAGATATATTTTTCTCCTCATTTTGCTGAATTCCAACTAAAACTTCAAATGTGGAGTGAGGAACCTATGGGATTTTGTTTCTTTACTCATTCAGATGGACAATTGTATGGTTTTAAGTGATAAATCCTCAAAAATAAGAAAATTAAAGGGTTATAAAAGAGTGCAGGCAATGTTGTTTTTAAAGACTGAGTCCAAGATTTCCTGTTATATTGTTCAAATCAGAAAATTGGCAAGGCATTCTTTTACATGCAGTCATGGGGGCCTCCTCGCCTTTTTTTTTCCCTGCTTGCATGGGTGTTTTATACCAGTTGGGAGAACAGTCCAAATGAGTTGGCTGCCTGCCAGTTCAAACAGCAGGAAGTTTACTGATGCTGGAAGCTTTATTTATTTTGTGTTTTATTTGGGAAGGAGGAGTAAAGAAGGCTAATAACATTTCAGGGGCAAAGAGTGAGTTGTTGTCCTGCACTTGAGGCTCAACTATCAACCAAGCATTGCAACATCTCCTGTACTGCAGAGTTCAATTTAAAGATCAAATCCACTATTACATCCTCATCTCCTACTGTCACTCCTCCGATGGAAAGGACAAGAAAAATAAATCATCTGAGTAACTACTACCGTATATACAACTATTGTAAATAGGAGAGGGAAGGAAATGGTAACTACTAAGTGGATCCCTGTTAATTCTGTGCAAAATAAGAGGAATGTTATGCACAGCGCTGAACTGACCTCAAGGCCCAGACAAAGCAATGATCATTTAATAATAGCAAAGATCCTGACCTTCCTACTTTATTTTTATTCCATCTGTACCTAATGATATGTTGCCTTCAGTAGCAAAGCCATTTTTTCTGGGAGGGAAGAGTTTACTACTGCCAACCCCCGACTGTTGCATCCTACCCCCGTTTTATTTCTGCAGATTATGGCTCATGAAATCAGACTGGCAAAAGGGCCCATTGATACCACCACAAGACTCCACTCTCTGCCTGGCTCATTCCAGTGACCTGGTTTGCAGAGCAGCCCCTCAAACCATTCCTTCAGAAAAGCCAAGGGAGCAATGAGCTGCCCTGGTGGGTGAGAATAACCAACCAAGTGGGAAATGTCCTCACAAGACATCGTTGGGAGAGGACATGCTCCAGCAGTTTCACCATCTGCAACACCACACCTAAGGGACTTTAACCAAAGACCTCCAGCCTCAGCTGAGATTGTCCTTATGTCTTGAGCAGAAGTCATCCCTGGGAAACTGCAATTAGTAGCTGACCTTAACATGACTCACCCCTGTGGCTCTGGTTTCCACATATAGGTGAAATGGGACCAGTTTTAGTCAACCACTTAAAAAAAAAAAAAAAAAAACAGATAGCAAGGGTGTTACAAGAGGCAGTCATTACCTTATTTTGGTAACTACTTTTCATGATAAAAACAGTTTCATTGTGAAAATAAGATGAAGATAAGTTTTCAATACGGGAAGCTATAAATATGAAGAATATATGCCGAATATAGCATGTGGCTTAAAGTAATAACGATCAATCATCACAATAACTCAAGTTCACTAGACAGCTGAAACGATCAGAGCAGAGTAACAGGTGACTGGTTCCTCAGTATCAGTAAAGCTTTTAATACAGTTATTTATTTCTGCGTGTAAGTACATGCATAAATGTGTTTGTGTGTATAAGGGTAAATGAGAGGGACTGCTACCAGCAAGTTAAAAAATAATGGAGACAATGTTTTCAACTCTTCAAGCTAGCCTTAATATACTTTCCTTTAAATGTGCTTACTGGAAATTACCTTCATCTCAGAAGACACCTACCTTGGGGCTTGGATTTCTCGGATTAGATGTGGGGGAAGATGTCCACTCTGATGGGTATCAGATTATGCTAGTGTGCACTCACATGTTCTCCAGGAATCATCTCATGGCAAATCTATCTGTCTTCTTTTGAAGGGTAAGAATGAAAGTTCCCAAAACCTGAAAGGTTGGATCACAGCAGTGAATATACAGGTAGAGACTTTTAAAGAAAGGTGAATTACTATCTGAGTAAGATTTCTAGCCTTGGAAATTAAATTGTTCAGAAAAAGCTATTGAAATAAAAAATATTAGAGGGTACTGACAGTACCATATAAAATGCAGAAGGTGAAATTGTCTGTATTGTTAGGAGATAAAAAAAGAGTAATGACTGCTCTAAGTGGGCAAGGTGTAGAAAAGGAGCTATAATATAAACTGAAGAGCAGGTCAAAAGGAAGTACATGCACTGGTCACTCTGTCCCTTGGTGTATATGTCTGGTATACTCCACTCTGCTGGCCATGTCCTGGTTACAGAGGGATGCAGGTCTTAGTCACCAGAGACTCTGGTCTCTTGGTCACTGTCTCCTCCACCGTTGGTTCCTACCCAGACCTTAACAGTAGCTGTGTGGACATTACATACTGTTGTTTGCAGTCACAACTGGTCCCCAGCTCATCACTAGTGACCTTATATCTCCACTTTCTTTCCTGTCCCCTCGTGTTGCCTGATGCCTTGTATCCCCTGACCCTCTAAAAGAGTTGTCTTCTGCATCCCTCTGATTCTTCTCTTGAATGCTGGATTTCTATATCACCTCAGTATTTCCAAGTGTGTCCCACCCCAGAGTTTTGCACCCAACTCCCTAAATGCGGCTCCCTTTCCAGCGACAGCCTTGCTTTGGACTGGTTGAAGCAGCAGGGAATGTCAGACAGCCACACTAGGGCCTGTCTCATTTCTGCATGTACGTCCCAGTGTGACCAGCGATTGTCTTCAGTGACTATAGTTCAGCATTAGCCCTATGACAAGGTGTGCAGATTGGTTTTCTTGTTGCCCACAGCAAAATCTGTCCAATGGAAACTAAAAGTAATTAGAAGCTTAAAATAAGGGATAATAATGAAAATAATAATAAAAATAATGAGAATTGTTATATAATCCTGGTGGAGACTGAGAGACATGAAGGGCACCTTGGGCAGATACTGTTGAGAAGAAAGCACAGGACAGCTTTACCCTCAGATCAGTACCAGCAGAAGAGTTTCTCTCATAAGTATCCAGGTGAGCTCTGCAGCCCCATGGGCTGGTAAAGCTGGATTTCTTAGCCTGTCAGAGCACAGCTTGCCCCCTGCCCAACTTTGGAAAAGAAAGAAAAAGAAAGTTCTCTTACTAATTTCGGAAGCCAGCTGTGATATACATCTCCTTGTCCAACAGCAGTATTTTTCCATAGGAATCAATCTCTTTTCAATCTCTTTTCAGGTTAAGGCCTGCCTCCAAAATCTCAAGATGTTTGGTTAAAGTGACATTTCAGACACTTTCCTTCAGCAAAAGTGACATTGAACACAATAGCAGAGGAACTGAGAGAGGGCCGTATGTAGACAGGCAAGAAAATCAGACTCAAGAGCCAGTGTTGTGTAGAGTCACTTAAAGTCAAGACTTATATGTTATTTCTCACCTTTCAAGCAACTACATGTCTTTTGTGTCCACTCCTTAGGGTCACATGGAAAAGTGAAACCTTGGAGACAGGAAAGAAAGAGAAAACAGATTATTATAGACCTCACTGCTGTCCTGAGCGATTCTTCCTTTTTTCCAAAAATAAATTATCTCCCTTTGCAAGAATTCAGTTAAGTCTTAAAACATAGGGAATTGCTATTCTAATTTACCAGTGTCAGCTTTGTTTCAACCCACTGTTGATCAGTTAGTTTTGTATGTTTTACATTCTGATATTTATAAATGCATTGTGGGGCACACAGGGGTATATCTTACATATTTGCACATATATACTTCAATAAATACATAATTCTTGAAATTAATCTATTAGAAACTGCACTTAAGTTCAAATCTGTCTTGTGGTCAACACCATCCAGCAATTTTGTTCCTTCTTTTTCTTTTTTTCTTTCTTTTTTTTTTTTAATACAGGTCATCCATTCAGTTGAAGTTCTGTCAAAATCATGCAGTTGATCTAATTCCTAGTAACAAAAGTAATTACTTTGAGTTCTAGTTTATTTCAATTATACTGCTGCAGACTTTACATACTCTAAAATACAGGGGTATAGCTCAGGGGGAGATCATTGCACTACAGCAAGCACCAGCTCAAGTCTATGTGGCCTCTCCAGAGCTTTCCTGTGTCTTGCCACGTTGTCACCACTTCATTGTATTAAAATTTCTGTATTTGCAGCCTTGCAGTTTAACATTATTTTTCCTTTTCTTAACTTGATCTTTGGTGTCTCTTCATGGCTGAAGGCAAACCCATTCACAGTATCACGCAAGGCAGTGGTCCTCTTTCCCCCAGAAACTGGTTTTCCTCAGCTTCCATAAGCCCTGAGCTTTTCTCCTGTAGATTTCCCTCTTAGCAATTCCTTGTTTGCCTCCGCTGGGAGGGTTTGTGCTGTTCGTTTTCCACCACTGGATAGCTTGCTCTGCACTTCTAATCTGCACATCTCTGACAGCTTTTTTTGCTTTCAAGAGCTAAAAGCATAGGAAAATCCTCCTCTGGCTCCCTCTCACTGGCTGCTCAGAAATGAAGGAGTGGGCTCAGAGAAGCATCACAGGGAATAAACCTGCCAACGGATAGAGCAGAGAGGGAAAGAAAACAAGATGTAAGTACATAAGATGGACCTGAATTATGCTATTGATGAGAACAGACATTTGCTTGGCTGGCTCACGCTTTTCAGATACCTTTGGAAGGGTGGGTTTGTACTGGAGTGAACCTCAAGGCTTTTTTGCTTGGTTTGACTGGCACTTCCAACATGTTGAATAACATCTGTAGTTCAAACAACTTGAAGAGAAATCTGCACATATTAAGAAAATTTAAGCAAAGTTGATTAATTCAGAGCCTGAATACTCAGCTGGGAGACACTCCTACTGGCAAATTATCTCTGAGAATATAGATACAATCCCTGGTTTGTTCCAGTCTGCTGGGTCTTACTCACAGGGATTAGTTAAAGCAGATCCTGTTAGAAGAGTTCATTTGTCCTTCCTGCACAGTCCTGACTCCCTGTGCACTCCAGCTTCCTGGGTCCTGGCATGTGGGATGAGTTCATGGCTACGTATTTGGATGTGATTCTCACTGGCACACTCTCCTAAAATCACAACCTAGAACTCAGAGCTCATATCCTAGAATGCCCTTAAGCCAATACAATATGCATACATTCATGCTGATACAGAAGAAAAGCTCAATAAAAAAATATAGAGGGGTCCAATTCGGAGTATTAGTCACCCCTTCCCTTCATAGGATTAGATCTTTTTCACCTAAAAATGCACTACAATATGTATTAAAATCAAGGTTGTGAAAAATCAAAACATCTTTGATCAAACTTGTTGGAAATGAAACCAAAGAAAAAGAATCTTAACAACCCACATTGTATAAACAGATAAGAAAGTACAAATGAGTGTATTTGTTGCCACCCCACTTTGCAGCAAGCACATGTGTACACCTACTGCACAGTAATATATATTACTGACTAATAAATCACACTTTGATCCACGTAACCCAAAGCATTTTACAAACACTAATTAAAACTTGAAATGTCTCTCAGAGGTACTTAAATAACAGTGTACATAATTTGTAGGTGGGAAAAGCGAGCCAAGGGAAGGTTAAATTAACTCACGCAGGATCAGATGGGGAATCAGTGAAAAATCAGGAAGATGATGCGAGTCTGTGTCCTACTCCTGTATACAAGCTAAGGGAATCTGTCCTTCTTGAATCTACAGAATGAGTGTGATTGTGACTCTAAAAAGGTTTTCCAGAAGATTATTCGTCAGAGTTTATGTGAATTCTAAGTATTTGGTTTTAAGCTACTAAGTAGGCTCTGTTGCATCACTGGTTCCTGATATCTCAAGACTCTCAATGGAAAAAGTAATCCCCTGCTCATAATATAAGCTAACCCCAGATCTGATTTGGTGACAACTGGATACAACTGTGTGAGTTCTCCAGAGATGACCACTAATTGGTACTTCATGGCAGGCACGGCTGCCACCGGGAATTTGCATTGCATCACACAGAAACTCAAAAACTGTGAAATAATTACAGAACGGCTGTGGGGAGTGTTGCCACAAGCAAGGCTCCGGCCTCTCCTCCCAGGCTGTGTTGTGCTCTCCTCAGGCAGCAGCAGGGCCGGCAGAGGTGGCTGTTCCCCCCAGCATGAACCGCCAGCTCCCCACCTCCCTTCTGGGGATTAATGTTTTGCCTAATTGTATATATACCTGCTCCTGTGAAATTATCTGAATTGGAAAATAACCAAACTAAAGCAAAAAAAATACCATCCTTATTTTCTAGATCCCACCCCCAAGTTAACGGGTCATTCTGCAGCACCAGGCAAGGAGACGGGACGGCAGGAGGCAGATCTCTGTGTGTGAAGGGATGGCCCCTGCAATAGACAGTTTTCCACTAGAATTGTTCATAAAACCTGCACAACATTGGGGGCAGCTTTGTGACATTCCTGGGGTACTTAACATTATTGATCTTTTTTGACAAATGAGTAATGTAACACATTTGTTACCATTAATCATCCTTTTGCTAATTCAGGTAAACAAGGGGTAGTTTGTTTCATGCTCAGCTAATATCTATTTTCTCAATTGTTTTTACAAGGATCCTGTTTGATGAAATTCAAATATGTGTTTATTTGGAAGAAAAATATTGATGCTCTTTTCATTTTAGAAGAGTATTCCATAAAGGATCAGCTTTCCTAGCTGCGCTATTAGAAGACAAAAACCTAATATGTTATTATGTCCTAGAACGACATTTTAAAACTGGGTCTGCTGGTTTTGGCCCTGTCAGTGTGGAAATCCAGAGTTAGCTTCACAACAATGCTGGCTGGAGGAAAATCACATTCCCATTCCCTCACTTGCCTTTGGCAGCTGGGTTGTTATTAGATGTGATTAAAACCCCCATATGTTCCCATCACCTCAGTGACTGGCTTGTGCCTGCCCAGTGCATGTGCTGCTCCCAGAAGCTCCTGCTTTTCTCAGCAGGTGTTTGCTGTGGGTGTGGGCTGAGAGGACCATGTGGAGACCCATTGTGGCACCAGCTTCTGCCCTTCTTTGCACGGGAAAGGAACATCAGGGTTCCACTGCACTTTTCCCAACTCACCAGGATCCCCTTTGCCAGGTGTGTCAACCACCCTGAAGGGGACAAGGAAGCATGAAGATTGATGTTTTCCTGATGTATCCTTCCTGTTATGACATATTCCAATAACATTAGAAGTATCTCCTCATCATCTGCTCCAATTCTCTCTAGTTAGAAGTGTTTAGAGTTGGTAATTGTACTTTTCATGCTGGTTAGCTGGCTTCTCCGAAAACCCTTCATCTGCTTATGCTGTCTTTGCTGCCTTTTCACATCTCCTTTCAGAGATGACTCCTGGCCTGCTCCAGCAGACTTCTGAAGACAGGCTGATAGATTTTGAGTGGGGCTAGTTTTGGGTTTTTTTCCACAGTGACTGAAGGTAGGACTAATGCCAGCTGAAGCCCAGCATTGCCAGCCCTGCTGTTGCCCAACTCTCCCAGGAACTTTTGTGCCCCTCTGCCAATAGCCGCGATGCTACAGCACAAGCAGCATTGGCCGTGCCCCTGCCTTTCCAGTGTTTGCAGCAACACTATTGTTAGAAAGGACAAAGGTGGTATTGCTGTTTCCCTATTTTTATTTTAGTGCTCTGATGCTGTTCTGCATGTACTGTACTGACAGGCTCATCACAAAGCAATTTAAATAGAGATGTAAAGCACATTTATTTCATCTAATGAACACACCAATAATGCTCTTGCAGTGGTGACTGCTTCCGGAAACCAACAAACCCTGAAATAATATTGACAGGACCAATTGTTTGAAACTTGGTAGAAACAGTGTATATTGAAGATACAAGAAGTCACACTAATAGGAATCCTGTAAGGCAAATGACTCCGTAGAAGATACTATAAAAAGTATGAAAAAAGCTCAGTTGTGTTTTAAAAACATAGTTTCAAGAATTTATCAAGTTACTTAAAAGACTGAATAGATGTAAATACTGAGATTTCTAGAGAATAAAAAGGAACTGTTACTAAAGTGTACCATTAGATAACTCAGAATCATCATTTCAATTTTCAGCAACAGTCTCAGTTTCCAATGATCACAATACCCAGCCCTAAGAATGTTTTTTGTTAAAAGGTTCAACAAAATTTTCTCTTATGCCTTTGAATGCAAAAATTAAAAAGTAAAATTGGCAACTCTGTTCTTCTTAGCCCTATTGAGAACACATGAAAAGACTCGTTGGTGAAAAGTGAATTTTGAAATTTATGTATTCATTACTGACAAAAAAATCTGTTAAGTTACTCATTTCTAATATAAAATCCTGATCATGGTGGAATCACTCAAAAAAAAAAAAAATCCACTGTTAAACACAAACTCAGTTAGCTAAAGTGTGTATTAATAAATATGTGCACTAGTCTCACACAGTTTTCTGGGCACATGAATTTTTAGGGCACATGAAGGAAATCTCCTCCACTGCCTAAGCCCTCACCACTATCTGATTTTTACAACACAGAGATAGTTATACTAGAATTAGAAGAAGCATCTTACTGCTACTTCTTGGGCTCTTGAGTGTCTGATGGCTGGTTCAGAGAGAAAGAAGTTTAAAAGTGAATCATTTCAGAGGGAAAAAGCTCTGAAATGGATCAGTTAGTCAAAAGAGAAAACTGGGCCTTCACCAAGCTTCAGATACCTCCTACAAGATGATGTCAGGGCAGTTTCAGAGATATTGTCTTGAAAAATGAGCTACAAAAAGAACGATTGAGTAGTAAACTATAGAAAATGTGAAATTGAGGCAAGGAATAAAAGAACTTGACATTTCAAATAGTCAGGGGGTCGATAAGGGGTGATACAGAGATGTGTACCTGGCAGCTGAACTGGTCCGCATAGGTAGACTGGAAGGGATGGAGACCACACAGCTACTCTCTTTTTTCTGCCTGCTGTTGTATAGGGGACACCAAATTTTGCTATGCTCGTTTAGTTAAGGCAAAGACTGGAAATCGGAACTGTTCTTGTGTCTGTTTCAGCCCACAGCACTAAGGGTCACTTTGGTCCTTAGGCACAAATGTGTAGCCTCTCGCTTCTGCTTGTCCCACTTTTCAGGGAGGACAAAATAAGGAAGAAAAGAGCAGGTCTTTTCTTTCACCTATATGCCCTCCCCCAGTTAACAAAGTATTGAATAATTCCAGTCAGGTTTTTTAACACCTAGGTTGCTACACTTTCTTCACCTAATATTATCATTGACTGTTTTTTTCCATTGTCATTAATATTTACCTATGACTATAGATAGTTAAATAGTTGCTATACATCATAATCACTTTCTTACATGATTATACTCTGGTGACCTTAATTGTATTTGCAACAGTTTCTATCTTTTAATGAAACAAAGGAATGTGTAGATAGTACAAAGCTACAGAAGAAATTCAGATATACGGCATCTGTGTTAAAACATTCCTTGATTGTTTTGGGTTACCTGCTGACTCCATTACAACCTTTCAAACATAAGAAATCAAAGACTAGGGAAGTGTTTTCAGCTTTGTAGCATTCAGAGTGGGCTTCTTTGCAGCTTCAGAGAAGCTGCAACATTTTAGCAGTTCCTATCACTGACCTTCCCTTTATTTTTTGCAGTTTCAGCTTGAAGTTTGCTTGCTTTGATATAAATCATTGCAATGTTGCATCACCACGGAGAAAAATCACGCTACACACGGTAACAGGGGGAGCTGATAACCTGGACTTTGGCTGATTATCGTTCTCTGCCTTGATAGAGAAAAGTACCTTGAAACTTAAAACTCCCCAGTATAGGATCCTCAGGTCTGAATTGCTTTTCAAGTTATAATTCTTCAAATATTAACACGCTGATAACCATGATACAATTGCCAGAATACAAACAAATTCTGTTTGGGAAAAAAAAAAAATAATGAAAACTTTATGTATTGACTTGTTCTCTTGTTATTCTTCTTATTCTTTCTGTTTTTAATGCAGCTGAGCCAAAGGTTTCGGGGTTGTTTAGAAAACAACTTGTAGAGAATTCTGGGGTCATGTATACGTTTTTCAGTGCTTGTTTTCTTTATGGGGTGCTGCTCAATAGTGCATGGTAACTTCAACAGTTTACAGTCTATTTATTTAATATTTCTGAAGAAGGAAACTTCAAACGAAGAATGAGAATATGTGCCTGACATGTTTCCTCCACAGAGTACAACTCACTTTGGGATTATTACAGCTACAGCAGCCAAACTTCCAAACCCAGATCTTGCTCATATGAATTTGTAATAATGATATGCAGCTTATGACAGCCTCTTTTTCAGATTTGCTTTTCCAAGCAGCCTGGTTGAAATTAAAATTGCAACCCAGATCAATTTCTGCAGGGAAATTTAAATTAAAAAAAAAAAAAAAAAAAAAAAAGAATAAAGGAAGCTTTCTTACACACAATCACTTATACTCCTAAAACTCACACCATTGACTGCTGACCTCTGAAGGGTGGAGAAAGTACCTGTCCCCTGAGTAGACAACAGAGCCTAGACTTTGTCTACTGTGATTTGGTATTCAAATAGCAGATTTTTTTTTTCTTTCCACACAATAATTCTCAGATGTGTTAACCAGAGAAGAGAGAAAATTGGATGTATTGTCTATCACCAAAAAAAGACCTGCTCTGGAGATAAATGTTCAAGGGAGTAAAAATATTCTTAAATGTTTCCCTGATTTCTCTTTTGTTAGTTTATATTTGCACCTGTAAAGACAAACTTTGTACTAGTTCCTGGAGTGTCAAAACTTCTACATAGTGCAAGGAAGTTCAGAGTTAATAACAATCACCAGTGGCTAGCTCTTTCTAGTGAGTTAAGAGTGCTTTCAGATACTTAAAATCACCAGAAAAGCTTAACAGTCAGTATGAGGACACTTGTGAATTTTTAGCCAGGATCTCCATCCAGCAAGACAAGTGTACCTGAAGCTTGCTGTTACCGCACAGTACATTTGGGCACATAAGCAGGTGCCATCGGACAGAGCTTCTGCAGCTTAAGCATGGGATCACTACTGACCTTAAAAATCATAAGAACTGGTCCCCACTCTTGCAAGCGACCAGACTTTTACCTTTCACAGGCTATTGACAAATGCATTGCATAAGGTTGTGTGGAACATAATAATGAGATTTCATAGCATCTCCTAAAATAATTTCCTCCAGATCGCATGCATCTAATTGCAGCTCTGCAGAAACTTCAGAACAAGATTGTTTAGTTATTACTATTTGTATTCCTGTCACACAGATGGGTCCATGTCACAGACTGGTGAGCCACTGTGCTTGGTATCATAGGAGTCAAGGGAAAAAAAATAATCTAATGAGAAAAACCTTGTACAGTTGTATCTCCTGCTTAACATTTTCAGCAGAAAAGTCATAGTGCTTCAAATACCCAAATGACAAAAAAAAGTAAGGTTTTGAGTCAGATTCCAGATCTCATGCTCATAAATTCTACCCCCTCTTCCACTCCACAAACCCCCCCAAAACACTAAGACACATGAAAGGAGAATCATTAGAAAGCTTAGTGAGAGAAAAGTCCTTCAGCAATTGTCTGGGAACACAAAATTCAAATGAGAAGTGGGAGACTGTGTTTAGATGAGTACAGATTCCTATAGAAATGTCACTGCCTAGATAGGTGAAAAACTTCGGGCTGCCGAGCAGATACAGCAAGTAACAAAAGCCCAAGCTTTACTTGCTCCTGGGCCTAAGCTGTAGGGAACACCTACACATTACAGAATTGTAATTTTCCCCTTTCCCTTTCCCACTCCTCTGTAAGGGTACTTTGCTCATTCAGGCCAGCTCTGATCCTTTTTTCTCTTGTTCTTCATCCTCTTTTGGCTCCTGGGCATCTTTAATATGCACAACAAAGTGTCAGTTTCATTATGAGCAATCTGTATTCAAGGATATAAAATTTGTGTAAATTCCACAGCATTGCACAATGTTTCCATTTAACCTGAATGAAATTCAAGTGCAAATGAGGTGTTAGTCATTCATGAATAGAACCCTTAATGTGTAGACATGTTTTTTAAGGTGAATTTAGTACTCTGCAAAAGGTGCCAAATTGACAACACTGAAAGCTGAAGTTCTCTATGACTTCTTGTAAGAGGGATGACGGGGAAGGCAAGCAGCACTGCTGTCTATAAGGCTGCTGATAACTGTCTCTAGAGATGTAAAGATAATTCAAATATTGCGTCCCTTCAGGACTTCACCATCTTGAGTGGGAGTTTTAGTCCCTACACAAATCTAGGGGGTTTTGTGATAAAGTATTTCAGGGTATTGAACACTAAGAAATCAAGAGCTCCACATCATTTTACTTAAGGCACTCTGTAATGAGATATAATCAACTTTGAACACCTAGGGGTAAAATTCCCCCTCGTTTCCATAGATGGTGTCATGGCCTAACCCCAATCAGCAACTAGGACCACACAGCAGCTAGCTCACTCCCCCATCAAGTGGGATGGGGGAGAGAATCAGAAAGGAAAAAACAAAACCAAAACAACTTGTGGGTTGAGAACAGTTTGATAGGACAGTAAGAAATAATAATAATAATAATAATAATAATAATAATAATAATAGAATATGCAAAACAAGTGATGCACAATGCAATTGCTCGCTGTTCATGATGCCGACAGACCATTCATTCCTGAGCAGCAGTATCTGTCCCGGCTCCTGCTCCAGTTTATATACTGAGCATGACATCATACAGTAAGGAATGATCCTTTGGCCAGTTTGGGTCAGCTGTTCTGGCTTTGCTTGCTCCCAGCTTCTTGTGCACATGGTGAAGCACAGGAAGACAAAAAGTCCTTGACTACTTGGCAACATCAGTCTACTATCAACATTCTTCTCACACTAAATACAAAACACACCTACTGGAAGGAAAATTAACTCTATCCAAGGCAAAACCAGGACAGACATGTTTTTATTATACTCCCAGGACAGTCTCCAATTTGTTATTGTTAAGAAGGTGATGTCATCCCCAACTAACATAAGTGATTTGAAGTGCTAGAAAGAAATTTTACAAAAAAGCTTGAAGCAGTGTTTTCATATTGAAAACATCCAAGACTGCTTTTTAAACAAATACATAATCCTACAGTGTAAATGCCAGGTGAGATCCAGCCACCAGATAGGTACTGACCGGCCACAGAAAGATCTTTCACTCACTTACTGAGTGAACATGGAAAATCCCATCCTGCAGTTTCTCACCTGTAAAGTGCAGGATGTAACTAGCCCTAGCTCAAGAGATTTGATACATATGAAAAAAAAAAAGTCGTACATAAGAACAATATATTTTCTCTAAACATGTTCTCTACTGCCTACACCCAGGCAAAACACAGTTCTCCATTTTCAAAATACAGGGTGTTGAGGACAAAGACTGACTGCCAACAATTGCAGGGGGACCTTACAAGGCTGCATGGTTGGTCAATGAAATGGTTAGATGAAATTCGTTATGAATGAAGACGGACACGCACGGGAAAAAGTCTTAACTTCAAATATGAATGAACAGGTTCTGAAATGGCAATTGTAATTCAGCGATGAGAACATACAATAGATCCATGTAAGAATTAGGTTAGTGCTCATTATCAGTCAAAGCAGCAAATAAACTGTTATTAACTTTTAGGAAGGAATAGAAATAAAACAGAAGCAAACACTGTGTTCTTGAATAAATCTCTAATTCATCCACAGTTTAGTAGTTCTGCAGCTCTGGTCAAACCAGAAAAGGCCACCATGGACAAAGCATATCTATACAAAAAACTGAGTATTTGAGGACACCTCAGCTTCAAAAAAAATCATTGCTGTGGGTTAGACAAACAGAAGCAGAAAAGGCTTCTGCACAAACTCAAATCTGGCCAAGCAAGAACAGGAGGAGACTGTGAAGCAAAGAAAGTCTTAAGTGGCCTAGACTGGCATAACATCTCAGTAAAAGACACAGCACCCCTGGGATAGTCATCCCCAGAACATCTATTTACAATCAACACAGCTTGCTGAAAACGCAGCATTAATGACTTTTAGCATAAGCACAGATGTACAGTGCCTCAAGCTTCACTTCAAAGTACACAACTAACTTCTGCCTACAAAACCAATAGTCCTGAGGCTCCCTCATCACATCGTTCCATGCATGGTAAGAACATCGCATTACTCCAACGGGTTTTTTCTTTTTGTTTCAAAATACATATGTGTTTTTTAAAAAATATCCATTAAACATTAACTTAGTTCCTGGATCATTTTCTTCTTCCTAAGTACTTCCTCCTTTGAATAACTAAGAGGTGTATAGAGATACATAGAGCAATTTCCATTTAAAAATAAACATTAAAATGAATATGGAGGTTCCCATCTCCCATACCTTGACACGTACGCACACAGCTGGCATGGAGTACCTCATGATTTTGTGAGTCATCTTTGCACACAGCCACAATGCTCCACAAGGCTAAAGATGCTGCAAAACTGGACACAATTCCCTGGGACTTCTCCTGCTTCTGTGGACTGTGAAATGATATAGAGAAGAGATATCACTGCCCTGTGAAGTGGCCAGAACTATATTTTTCATGCAGTAGTAAATGAACCAATGTAATTGCAGCAGAATGGGACTATTGGTAACTCTCACAGCTCTGCCGAGTGGTAAGCATTGCAGGGCTGCACCTCACATTTGCATCATCTCTGGTTCTTACTATTTTCTACAGAGGTAGCTCAGTAAAATTGAACTCCACGGAAATTTTAATAAAAGTTATTTCCACGTTAAAATGTTACAGTAAAAGCATATATGGTGAATTTACAGCAATTCAGTTCTGTTGGTTTGAGAAGAACAGGACCAAAGTGTTATCTACAGCATAAGTAAGCATTAAAAATTGGTTGTCCAAAAATCCTGATCCTCCAAATTTGCATTGGAATCACCTGGCTTAGAAACATTGCTGTTGTTTTGTCATTTCCACGTGTTGACCTGAACCTGACATGGAGCAAATGCAAGTGCACAGTCTGCCCAGCTGCTGGGGTTTACCCCTTCTGCAGCACCAGCAGGCTAATTCCTTCTAGGACTGAAGGCATTATAATGTTGCCAAAAATTTTAACCTCAATAAAAGCTATATGCCAGTCTAGTTTTTAAATGATTCACACCTCCCAAAAGAGAGGGAAGAGCAGATTAATAGCTAGCCTTTGCGACTAGGGTAAACCTTTTCTCAGTCTTAAAACGACAGGACTTGGTTTACACTTTGTTTCAGAACCTTGCCACCCATCACTCAACCCACAGCAGATAGTCTTTGCTGCTCCTTTGAAATAATTCTTAAATTAGTTTCTCCCTTCTCATCTTTTAAATTTTAGGTAAGGAAGGAGAGGCAATTCCAGTTAGTACTCAAAAAAAGAATAAAAACTTTGTGTGACCATTTGGAACTCTCACTCAATTATCATAATCATACTTTCTAATTTTTTTTAATAAAACTAAAAATCCATATCTAAACAAAAGCTTTATTCCTCTATCAGAAAAACTTTATTCATAGTTATTAACCATTATAGCAGACATACCCCTTATATAAATATCTATAAAGTAATGAGTCTTTCCTGGAATAAGATGCATATTAATTAGATCCTACAGCACTTGAGAGACTTTGGTTCAATTCCCACCAGTAAGGTCAGGAAACGCATCCACAGTAGTTAGCAGCTAGTTTCAAAATCTCAATGCTCCAAGCACGATGGGGTCATTCAGTGGAGCAGGTACCCCAAGGGAAGGGTAAAACAAGAGCCAGGGATTATTTCACAGCACTGAACTGGTACACTGCAGGAGCGATGGACTTTCCTTTTAGAGCAGGAAAGATCACCAGCATACTGTCCTTGTTGCCCATTCTCATTACAAAGAATGTAGCATGTGAAACAATTAATTGGGTGATATGGGCTGGAAAAAGCTAAGAAAACTGTGCTCATGTATATACAGGGGAGAGACTAATATAATATACAGGAGCAACACTAACATAGCCACACTGAAACAGCCGTGGACAATTAGGTATAGGGCCATCTCCATAAGACATTGAAGCTTCAGTGCTGAGCAGGGTATAATAAAGCAAAAAGCCTTCTACTCACTTGAATTTTAAATTCAGGTGATGATTCACTATTATGGAACGATGGATTAAATATCTCATCTTTGCCCATGGACTGCTAATGAACCAGGCTCTAAACACTAGGTGTCTTTTTGCAGAATATGGAATTTCCATGGGAACAAGATTCTTTGAACACCTCCATGCTATCAGGGTGAATTTTTTTTTTAATATACATTTCTCTTATTCTATCAGTTGTGACAAAGCAAACGGATAGAAATATACTCAGTAACCTTTGAATTTTGTTTTGTTTCCATTTTGAATTACAGCACATATATGAGGCAAAGATAAAATATTCTTACAATAGATTTTAGAAAGTTTTAATAGTTAGTAACTTTTTATAATGGAAGATATTCTCCTGAGGAACTCATAGCTGCAAAGACAGTTGTCTGGGAGAAAAAAAAAAAGGCTAAAAAATTAAAATTATAAGTTATGTCAATATGCAAAAAATATCTGATAACTTTTTACTACACAAGTAGTTGTGATAAAAAAAAAAAAATCCAAAGCCAATGAACATTCCCAGTGTATAGTAGTACAAAACATATGCTATAAATGACAGAGTTGGTGAGATACCTTTCCTCATGGGAAAACCACTCCATTACACTCCTTATAGAGGTGTTACACTTTCCTCTGAAGAATCTGGTGCTGGTTGCATTTGGAGACAGGATACCAGGCTATCATGACTTTTGGTCTGCTCTGTCATGGCAGTTCCTGTGTTTTTAGATTGCAGGCTGCTCTAGTGTATTATTTGGATGAATCCAGTGTTGTATATCAACACAAAAAATTTACAGGCAAATCTTTTTCTTCATGGTTAATCAATCAGAAATTTTAGAAAAAGCACTATTTGATTTTGCAGGCAGTAGATGAGTAGTATTTTTAAAAATTATAGACACAATCATGCAAAAATGTTATGCAAGCCCTGATCTCTATGTATGCACATCTCCTTCCCTGCATGCTACACAACATGCAAGTGAGAAGCATGTGCTGTGCAAGCACAGAACACTCCCATTGAAGTCCAGGTAGTCTGGAGAGTCCCATCTTGTTCGAATCATTCTCCAGTACAACAGCAGCTCTTCCACCACGTACGTATGGCACATACACATGGTGCATTATACTGCTCTTACTATGCTTATTTAGTCTGACTTAGAGAAATGGGAATCCACAGTCTGAGTGGGGAAGAACATAACTAACATATGGCACTTATTTCCTACATATGCATCTTAAGTTTCTTGCTGCTGCTATCTTGAATATCTACCTGGCTCTGAGGATGAGGGTCTAGGGCTTGGGAGTCCAGGAGGTTTTCTCCTCAGTCCTGCCAGTGAGTGAAATTGGCTTGAGGAGGTGTGGAAGGATCTTGTGGGTCAACCACCAATTGCATGGCTGGAGCTGAGAAGAGGGCTGTGGCTCTTACAGCCGTGGGATCTTCTCGAAGGAGTAAGGACTGCTAGGAAGAGATGGGAGCCACCCAAACTAATGGGAGAAAGCAACTCTACCAACAGGTAAAGGTCCATGGAACCTGATAAGATGCACCCACAAGTGCTGAAAGACCAGGCTAATGTAATTGCAAGGTCACTCTCAATTATCTTTTCAAGGTCAACCTCATCTTGATCTAAGTGAAGGTGAGGTGACAAATAATGCCAGAAACCTGGTGGTCAGCAAGCAATATAAGCCAAAAATCCTTCTTGTAGCAAGAGCAGCTACCAACACTATGTGCAGCATTATGAAGAGCATTAACAGGCTTCACCTCTACTCATCCCTGGTGAGAGACATCTAGAGTGCTCTGTTCAGTTCTGGTCTCCCCAGTAGAGGAAAGATACAGACTTTTTGAAACAATTACAGCAAAGAGCCAAGAAGGTGGTCAAGGCATTGGAGCATCTTTCATATGAGGAGTCTGAGGGTGATAGAGCTGGAGCTGTTCAGCTCGGAGAAGAGAAGGTTTGAGAGGTTTTATCAGTGTGTATAAATACCTGGTGTGGGGGCACAGTAGAGAAGATGAAGCCAGACTCTTCTCAGTGGTGTTTGGTGGAAAGACAAGAAACAATAGACACCAACTTAAATACACGAAATTCCACCTAAACATAAGAAAACACCTTTTGGAGGGTGGTCAAACAATGGAGAAGTTTGCACAGAGAGGCTGTGAAGTCTCTGTTCCTGGAGATACTCAAAACTCCACTGGACATGACTCCTGGTAACCTGCTCTAGGTGACTCTGCTTGTGCAGGAGGGTGGACTAGGTGATCTCCAGAAGTCTCTGCCAACCTCAGCCATTCTGGGATACTGTGCATTATGGTCAATCTTAAAAATTCCTGCCCAGTAGCAGCCAAATTCACAACTATTTATCTATCTTCAATATATATGTTATTCGCACCACAGCAGCACAAAAACTTTTCCATACCTTTATTCCAATCACTGCCATCCCACACTCTTTTAAGGGTGATCCACTTGAACACATCTTCCGTGCAATAGAGGCAAAGAGGAAAGTCACTACGGCTTGTGCTTATGCACAAGAATATAACAGCTCTTGATTATGCTTAGTCTCAGATTGTGACTCACAGAGAAGACTTTCAGTGTCCAGCAGGCAAATGTTTTAGCCATGACATTTCTGAAGTTCTATTTTTGTATATCAGAAGGAAACTCACTTCATTATATCAGTTCTTTAGCACAATATTTGTTTAACTACAGCTTTGATGCTGCAATACATTCTTACAACTACAGTTGTACAAGTTATACATATTATAGTTCTCAGTGTTAGACTTCTTTATCCAGGAATTTTTGCTCCTAATGAGAAAATAATCTGCAAGCAGCATTCTTACATCTCCCATAACCTCTTTGCTGTTAAATGGTTTGTTTAGATTTTTCTTCACAGGACAAAATGCAATTCATGTCTGGTTATTGTCCTAATGAAATCTCTTTCTCCTCCTTACAGAGCTCTTATCTGAGATGTTAAAATTTAACTCACTTGAGTTATTAGTACTACATGAATTAATAGTCAACATTGTTTGGAAGGTTTTTTAATTGGCCTACAGGGAGCCTTTCTGTATATATTATACAGATCGTGTGTCCAAATTGCAACTAACCCACCTTTACATTTCCTTTGCGTACATTAAACTCAAAACTGTTTAATATTTTCTTAGAAGCATTTGGGTTTATTGTTCACATTAGGAAATTACTGTTAGTAGTCAATGTAAGCCAAGGTTACTGATTGGTCCTCGGTGATCTCATATCAGTGTCATAATGCCCAATAAATAAATAGGTTTGGCCATTCTTATTTTTATTTATAAATTCTGTTTCATAACAGCAGTAAGATGCTCCAGGCCATGCAGTTCTTGGGGATTATTGCGCTTGTCAGGTGTTTAAAATCACTCAGTCCTCTGCCTGTGCCTTATAATACCACTGGAGGCACATAATCAACCAGAAATGCACTGCCTGGAGTGTCTTAATGCTTTATTATGACATATCTAACTTTCAAAATAAATTATTTATTTGGAAGCTTGGAAGAGTCATAATGATATCCAATCAGTAGCTGAGAAATATATATGAAATCAGGACAACATATCAGAAAGTGAAAGACAGAGGACAGAAAAAAATGCTAGCTCATCAGTCATCCCAGGCCAAAACAACGAGTGTGTACGCCTGTAGACATAGTCATGTGTGTGTACACACTAGTGGATGCATTTCTATTTGCACATAGAATCACACAATATATGCATTTATATGTCCATTTATTGTGATATAAACCATGGACAATCTGTATTGAGTTAATTTCCTCCTATTAAACAGAAATGTAGGACATTCTGTACTTAATTATGTATTTTGGAAGCAGCTTCTGTATTTCATGGAAAGGAAGCCTAGCTACATCAGTTGACAGTACAAACTGCATTTCACATCATTATCATTACAGTCACTAAACTACACACATTATTCAAAACCAAATTTTAATAGCAAGACAGTAGGAAATAAGAATTAAAAAAAACAAAAAAGGAACCACCCAACACATCAACTGTACAACAACCAGAAAAAAACAATATTCTGAGGTTTAAATTTCTAAATTAAATTCCAATTTGTAAATTATTAGGTGGAAATAAGGAACTCTACTTAGGCAATTGTGCTAAATAATGGCACAAACCCTGCAGGGGACCAAATTATCTTTTAGTGAGGGAATATGAAAAGTTTTTTGGAAAAGGGCCAGTTTTAGGTAGGGGGTGTTTAAAGCCTTGGGAGTTACTGTAGCAATAGAAAAGATTAATAATTTGCACATGTGAGACTCCTGGCAAGCAGGATGCAGCTGTAAAGAATTAACCCCTCCTGAGAGACATAAAAACATGGAGCAGCTGAGAAGAAAAGGGTGAGGGGAGAATGCAAAAGTATGCAGAGTACAGATGTCTTAGAAGAGAAAAATACGTAAAGTAGGATTGGAGAATGTATGAAGATTTTATTATTATTTGGAGGCGGGGTGGGAGACAGAGAGAGGGGATCTTCTTGGCAAATTGTGGGTATACGGGAGAAAATGAAATAGCAGCAGAAGACAAACCTAATTCTCTATTACGACCACTAAGTGCAGCTAATTTAAATAAAATTCTGAAAGCCCACAACTCCTTATTGAAAGAACACTCTCAAAGTGATCTGGCCTAAAACTAGACCGAGCCGGCTTTGTTTTGGTGTTCATGCATGCCTGCCCCCGCTCTGCGTGCTGACTCCATCGTTCTTGTATGCGGGCAGGGTGCTGAAACACAGAAGATGCTGAAGTGATTGGCGGGCAGGCTCTCATGCACACAGAAATCAAGCAAGCAAAGCAGATCTGGGGGTGAAGCATTGTGTGATTGTGGGTCTGTAACTGTGGAGAAACCCAGCTCCTGATATTTGTTCTTCCTGGCTGCCTACCAGATTAATTTCTATTGTGAGGGTCCAATTTTGCAGCTGCTCAGCACAGCAGAACTGCACCCCTCCCCCAGCCAAATTCAATAGGGCCGGTGCATGGGCAATGGCATGGTTGCACCCTAACTCAGATGATAACTCTTTTATAGCCTGGTAGAAGGCCAAAGCAATCCAATTTTTAGGTTGTATTAGAAATCTGAGACTATTACCCTTCAAAAGGAGAAATTAGGCTTTCGAGAGCCGAAATATGTAATCCTTCTGCTGATCTTTAGTTGCTGAATATTTTTTTTCCGTCTTTGGAAAAAGAAATTGGTAAAGAGAATGTTTGAAGTGATCATTAACAGAGAGAAACAATGGACATGTTTATTCAAATTAAGTCAGACAGCAGCAACCTTTTCTATTAAAAGAAATAAGTGGTCTTGAAAGTAATGCATCTTTAAATGTTACATGGTTTATCTAGAATCTAGGAGATGGATTATTTTTTCTGTTTAATAAGAAGAAACATAAATAGATTACTTTTCCAGTTTTTTTTTGTGTTTGGATTTAATAACAAGCCACAGTGTGAGCTAAAACAGATTCTATTATAAAAAGAGAAAACTATAAAGAAAACACTTTTAACATAGTAACTATTTCAGCAGAGTACTTCTCAAGTAAGTACATTCAAAGGGGCCTTTGGAGGTCTCCGGAGAATATGAGCAATAGGTTCAGGAGATGAATATGGTTCCTCGTTTTCCATGTCTGTTCTCCCACAACTGAAATATATGACAACTGCTCAAGTGTTTAATGGTCCCTCAGATTTCACAACTCTGTTCTTTCCCTCTTCTCCTCCCACAACTCCAATCATACACTTATGTACCTTCAACAGATCTTCCCTGTTCCTTTCTCTCTACATTTTCATACGTGATTCCCACAGGATTTCGTACATGCCCCTCCTCACTCATCTCTGAAACCTTCCCTGTGTGGAGAAGCTCACCTGAACACAACCCCAGGCTTTGCTGCTTTGCAAATATCACAGCTCTACCACCCCGCTCCAGACTTGTCTCTTGCCATTCAGGCTAAAAATCTCAGTCTTTTTGTTAAGTCATAGTTCAAAAACCATTTGCACTGTCACAAGGCAGGACCTCTGCTGACTTAGGCAGTGCTGTGCCTCTCTCACTCTCAGCCATTTCTTTCTTCCACTTCTGGGCACCCAAAAACATTCAGACAGGCAAATGTTTGTTCAAACCTGAAGCTGTTTATCTAGGCACCAGGGAGAGGTGGAGCACACAGCTACGCATAGTGCTCTGGAAGCAATGCTGGCTGCACCAGTGTAAACCATGCATGGAACTGTAGTGTGATGCCTCCATACATAGTTTTAATCTGTTTCCATAAATAATCTGTTTTCTCAAACGTTCTAGTCCACAGGATGACTCTGTCACATCAATTAGCTGGGCACCAACTCATACCAACACTTCTGTACTGAAGCTGCAATGATGTCTGGAGGATTCCTTTTACGCATTGCATCTTAAATACGGTCTTTTACTCCCATATATTCAGCAATGCATGTAAAACTTCATCTTAATCACTGCACCTTGTCTTTCTGTGGTAGAAGCAAATGTGACCTTTTCTGCTTCTTTTCATTAAGAAGGATGTTGCAGAGATCCTAATTCCTCACATGGCCTTTTTCTTTCCTCCCTCCAGTAACTTTTCCTCTGACTCAAAAAGCCAAAGCAACTTGCTTGTGTTGCCTTCACCTTTGTAAAGTCTAAGTCTTTCACAAGCTCACCTCCAACCTACTAATCACTCTTTCACAGGCAACTTCTGACACAGATGCCTCTTCTTTTTTCCCAGCTATGATCCTGTTCAGTACCAGCTGGCTGAAAGTGCCATACAGCTCCTGTCTTTTACTTGCAAATATTTCCATGAACTTCACCTTTCCCCTGGCATCATGTCCGTGTGCCAGTTGGTGGGTTGAGGTCACTCCCTGTCATGCTGATAACCATCAGGTCCTTATGCTTCCACAAATGCGTCCAGTCTTTATGACTTACACTGTTCATGGTCTGTAGGATCTTTGGGACAGGACTGTTTTGATTTGTGTTTGTATGAGTAACAGCACAACCTGTTATTTGGGCTGCTACAGATGCAATCTATGCCATGTAGGTCCAGAAAATTACAGCTTGGTTGTATTTTAAGTGGAGAAAATTTTTTGGGACATAATAAACCTCACTTAAGCGAGAAGACTTCCAGCTCCACTGTCTCTTCTCAGCACTAGGTAGGATGTGGCTCCACACAGGTCCTGTGTGTTTCCAGATCTCCTGCCAGAGGGGATGTGGAACAGCAGACCGTGAGAGTTCCCACCAAACAGTGGTGACAGGTTCTTCTGGCCTGACCAAAGGTGCCCAGAGGTTTCAAGTGGGACTTCTGCAGTAATTTCTTGCCTTTCATAGTCCTTCATGGTAAACAAAACAGAATTAACATTCCTTATTTTAGAGGTCTCCTGGCTCAAAGTTTGCTCAGAAACTCCTCTGGGAGAAGCATGAGGAAGTCCTTCTGACATCCTGCTGCAATGGAGATTTATATTACATACCTGCAGTAGTCTCCTCAAAACCATTTCTGAGCATTCTGCTCAGAAATCTGGGAGGCAATTCTGGACACATTCAGTATTTAGTACCTCCTTTGGGATGTTTGTCATGTGGAAGGACATGATGCCCTGTGAAGCCTCCTTTTGCCCACAGTAACAGGCAAATAGAAAACATTGTTAGGGATCCTTTCTTTCAGAGACCCAGAAGGCCATATTACAGGTGTCCCGGTGGAGTTAGGCTGGACTTGGGCTGCAGGGGATGAGGCAGATTCCTCTGGTCACAGGCATGAGAGGCTTCTGTTTGGATGACCAAGAAGAAAGTCACTGAAGAAAGCAGATTCTGGAGCAGGTAGAAGTTGCAGAGGTTGGACAACAAGACATTTTCTCCTCCCAGGTGAGGAGTAGCATGCCATTCTCACTACTCTGACATTTGTCAGGGGCTGAGGTAAGGACAGACAGAAATGGCCAGGTATGAATTACTACCAGATAGTTGCCTTAGATAAATAAATACTAACCCAATTCTTCACGCAATGAATATAAATAAAACTAATGACTAGCAATTGCAGAGATACCAATGGAGTAGTTAACTCCACTTGCCATGTCCTCCTGGCTTCCAACAATCACCCAAAGACTACCTAAACGAAAAATCCACAAAGATTTTTAATGTAAGATATTTTTTCTATCTATTAATTTATCTAATTATCTTCAAATCCTTTGTATTTTTGACCTCAGTGCATTCCATAGTAATGAGTTGTAATACCCTTTTATAAAAAAATAATTCTCTACGCTTTACCTGTTTTAACCCTGTGCCCTAACAATTTCCTTGGGTGTACCCTGATTCTTATGCTGTGAACAAACCACAGCTTATGCCTCTCCTGCCCAGATTTACTGAATTTCTCATGATGAAGCACATTCAACAGACTTCAATGAATTCTGAATGTTTTTCAGAACTTGAATTTTCCAGCATCATCTTCAAATCACAAAAATCATAACTGAACACGGTGATCTACTTTATTTTTAGGTTTTATCTGCATCTTAATTCCCTGGTGTTGTCAGAAAGGGAGATGGAGATATTGCAGACAGAATTCCTGCCACACAGTAATTTTGGCTGGTAATAAGTTATAGAATTTCTTTATCAACACGTTAACTCTGAAAGCAGACACTATATATACGTGTGTATCAATGTATACAAACTATGTTGCTCCTATTGTTATATCAACATCCAGAGTACCAGACACAGCTACAAACAATTAATGCCAAATCTCTTTACAACATTAATACCATGCATATTTCAGATTTGGGTGGTGGGGGAGGGGGTGCGGAGAAAGCCATTTAGACAACCATGAATTTCAAACAGTCTGTGCCACAAGATATGATGACATGATAACCACCATGACTGTAGAGAAAAAAGTGACCTTTTTCTGCTTAACATTCACCCACAACTCAGATCTTGCAACGATGCTATATTAAAACACTATATAAAGATGTATGCTTGGGATTATTTTCTTCCAGACGTTGATCGCAACAACACATTCCAAAATCTGTGCGTGCTCATACCAAACAATTGATACCATTTTCACAAATGTGCCCTATCTTATCCATTTACAGAACTGGGACCCAAAACACTATATGTCATTATCAGACTGTCCAACAGAAAACTGCAAATTAAGTATCTTCAAAAATGCTCAGTCAGGTAGTATAAAGGTGCTATGCTTGCAAAGGTTTCAACATAGACATTTTAATTGCATTAAGTTGTGACTAAGAAATGAGGTTGGTCCTGCAGTGAATATATTATGTAAATACAAACCATTCAAACAGAAATTATAAAAATTAATGGAAATAAAGAAATCCTTTAATTTGCACCTAGAAATGGTCCCTTTCACAACTATGTAATAAGAAATTAATTTTAAAATGTAAGAATAACAAAAATACTTGGGAAACAAGTAAAAAAACTTGTAACGAACAATTTAACACCCTCTGGAATATGAAACCAGGACATATACACTAAGGGCAAGTAAGCGAAGAGATACTGTCTTAGAAGAGATGAATATAAGCATATGCTGAAGTATTTCCTGGAACAGGGTATGGAGGCTCAAACACTTATCTGCTTGCAATTCTAATTTATTTTAAGTAATTTCTGAATAAAATCTGCAAGGGTAGTTCAAGAAAATAAACAAAAAAAATAGGAAAGCAGTGTCAGCTCCTGTGAATGTAAAAAAGGAATTAATAGCAATATGAGGGCCAGAGTGTAATTTAATGGACAGTAATTAGTTTCTATTGATATGCATTTTTTAATAAAAGCTGTAATAGTTGTTTGTTGAAAGAGAGATACTTTACACTTCATATCTGAAATCTATTTCCTGCCAGTGCATTTTGTCTCCGTAACATTGTGGGAAATGTTCTGTGAAACATCCTCTTTCTTTAAACCTTGATAAAATTCTTGACTACATCAAATGTAGTAAGTTTTAGACAAATGACTGTCATCTCCTTGAGCTGGAGAGTTTGAAGGAAGCACAGCAAATGTGTTTATTTGCATTAAACACATGCATCAGTGTAGTGTGTGTGAGCAGCTCTAGTATGGCTATTTTACAGCTACTAGAAGGAGATATTTTTTCTACGTCATGTTAAAAGGCCATAAACCCTTGTGATGTCTGTCTTACGCAATTTAACTCGTTCTAATTTTACTACAAAGGATTCTTTTGACTTAGTAAATTCTTTAAGTCACTCTTTTCAAAAGACATACAGAAAACTCGTTCTCATGATTATTAATAATGTAGCTAGTAGCGAGAAACTCTCAGAGTAGTCAGGGAAAAATTCCTTTCAACCTCTAGAGATGAAACTTAATTTTATAGTGTTTGGTAGTACTTAGTTTCATTTTCTTAAATGTTCTAGCCATTGAATAAAGAAATTATTTGAAAAGGAATTCGAACATCTACAATATTTGAATATTTGCCTTTAGCATAAAATGTTTTAATGTTTTGAGTCTATCTTTGACAACGGAAACAGACTTTACTGAACATTGGTAAGAGTTCACTTTGTAACAGAAAAGTAGTCACTCACTGTGATCACTGTGTCTTTTTAGTATGCAGCCCAGAGGATTCAGAAAAAGATTACATTTACAATAATTAACATATATGTAAATGGAGATCATGGCTATGAATGATAAATTTTCATAGCAATTTAAACCTTGTTCAAATTAATCAACCATACAGACACTTGATTAATGAAAGGCAGCGTCACTTTAAAATGCAACATGTTAATATATATTACTGTTATCGCTGATCAAAGAATCTTTAAACATAAACCAATTAAAACAAAGTTCAATCTACATTTTTTACTTGTTTAATTCCTGTAGAATTATAAGAGTATTATAAAAATTTGCGTATTATACTCTCCTTCATATCTATTTACTAAATTGACTGTAGTACAGAATCACACAAGTAATTCTGCTACTTCATCAATATGATTGGATCTGAAAACTACCAGAATAGTTTTTCAATCTAAACATATACATAAGGGCTGATTGCAAAGTGGACAAAATACATCCAATTTCAAACTCCATTTGTAAAAACAGCAACTTGCATCTCATCTCTCGTAGTTTCAAAGCAACCTCCAACAGACCAGTCACACAGGAGGTTTGAGTGACTGATAGCAAGGGAGCTGCTTAGGAAGGCTGCCTTTGTGGCACCTTCCCAACACCTACCTTCTAAGAACAGCGAGGCTAGAGTGTTTCATGGAAATGTTAGATTTCCGTGGAGCTCATCCCAAGTATCTAAACAGGTTTTGCTTCTTTCAATTCTTATCTTATATGGTGAGGTGTACACTGTCCTACAACTCTGCTTCAATTCACTGAAAAATTTTAAGTGTATTTTTCATTTAAAAAATTACATAGTGACAATTCATTTAATTATTGTTCAAAAGAGTCACTAACTTCCAAGTTGTACAATGTTGCTCACTTTACCTCATGATCAGGAAAACCTAGTAAAAATATATAGCACATTTCCATACGGTAGCCTTAATGAAGACTTAGATGCTATGGTCACGAGCATAAAATAGATGCCAAGAGGGGAGTTAAAATGATTAGCCAATCTCTTTTCTTTTTTTTTTGAAATCAGACATTATTTAATAAGTATCTTTAACACATATTACATATCACCCATTTTTATGTCCAAATACTGAGTTTTGGGTAAGTGATAGCAGCGGTACAAGAAAGAGAGATAGCAAAATCAAAGTAAAATCTTTAGTTTTATGACAGAAACAAAGACAACATACTGTTGATCTTGGAAAACGGATCCAATCAGACATATATATAAAGTATCCTTGTCATTGTGGGAGCAAGGACACATGGTCACTACTCTGATTTCTATATTAGGAGCAAAACACAACTATATCAGTTTACTAACTATAGGGACTATAATAATTGAGCTACTCCTTTCCTCTGTGGCAAAACAAGTGTCTGGTGCAAGAAACAGTACTTGGGAGAGGACATAACTGTTGACATTTTCCAGACATGACAAAAAATACTAGTGCCTTCCTGCAGACAAGCTTGCAGAGGTGAAGCCCACATTAGTGACCATGACAATATTTGGTGTGCAGAGTCCCACAACAGATTGCATTTATCTTGCACACTCACATCTTGCCAAAAATCTGCCCACAAATCCATCAGTCTCTTGTAGCAGGTCGAAACAGTGAAGACCTTCAAATACAGTCTCTTGAAAGAATCCTCCATAGATACTCAGATTGCCCGAACTACAGAGAACCTCCCAAAATTACATGAGCTGAAACAGGAAGTGTCTGCTCTGAACCAAATCACAGCTTCTGGACCACGTAACTCATACAATATGTCAAACCTTACTGAAGACTGAGAGCACATTTGCTTTTCTCTAGTCTTCTAGGCTGCATGAAAGTGGCCTTGAGACCAGCCCTGAGGTCAGTTTTGCTACTTATTTGCTGACATACCTTCTGTGTTGGTCCTGCGGCACCCCAACTTCTGCTTTTGCAAGAAAACCCTTATCTATTCTCCTGCATCCAATGGGACATTCGCCTGCTGTGCAGCCAGATATTCAAACACCTTCATGCTTAATTTCAATTCTTCATCTACCCCTCTCCGCCTTGGTGTGTGTCAGACAGCGAGCTCTGGGCAGCCTTCCTAGAAAAGCCCTGGCAATGCCTGCTGAAATAGGCATTGGCATTTGTAGTCAAGTTGCCTACAAGCAAAACGACAATGAGAACAGGAGCTTAAACTCGGAAATAAATGCAGACAAAAAGCAGATGCAAAGGTTCAGGTTGTGCCTATGGGAAACAGAAGGTCTGCTGCCTTCAGGTTCTCTATGGTTAGGGAGGAAAAATCAGCATGATAACACATGCTTTGCAATAAATAAGCAATGTGCATTATTTTGTATATTCACATTTTTCTATAAATTTTTTGCTTAACTTTTTATTTATTTTGATACTGCACTTTTCTCCATATCCAGATGTTTGACATGTTGGAGAAAAGTTTGTAAATGCTTTACACAGATGAGCTACTGAATCTGAAGAGACTGGGAGTGAATCCACAACTGTTTCATCTGATTTCTGTTGGCCAACACATCCCTCCAAAAGTGCTACAGAAGTGTAGCTAAGGACAGCTTTTAGGCTTCGGAAAATCTCCAAAGCTGCTTCTCCTCGCTTCTTCCCATAGGGTGGAGAGAAAAGATGTTTATGCTTCAGCTGGACACCTGGAATTCTCCTAAATAAATATTTGAAGAAAAATTGCAATATCCTATACCTTTCATAATTGCCTTTGATTTTCCTCTCCTAGTTATATATTGACCTCGTACTTGCTCAGTCACTTCTTTATCCTCAGTGTAGCTGTAAACTCTTTTCCTAATAATTTTTTAGCCATTTGATTTGGAAACAGAGTGCTTGGCTGGCAGATGGATTGGGTTATCTTACATGGTTTTTTTAGGCTGGATATCTGTGTTTTTGTAATCTATGAGCAGTTTTGTACAAACTTTGCTTCTCCCCACAAGTGCCAATAGAGGTTGCTGAAGAGGGAGGAGAAAATGTTCGTTTGGTTGGCTGGTTGGTGCCAGTGGGACAGGCAGAAGAGGGAATTTTTCTTTTTATTTTTCTATTCGCAAAACAAAATACACTCAACTTTTAAGATACAGGTGTGTGTGCTTGTTGGTTTCTATTTTTAAGTATATGTATTACCAGCTAATTGAAGAGGAGACATGGCAGTAGTCCAACAAGCAAGGATTGGTTAACTCCTTTTTTTTCCTTCTTCTTTTCTACCAGATTTCAATTTATTTACTAATTGGGGAGCAGTGATTTGGAAAATACACCTACAATCTAGTATCAATCTTCTTTTGATGGAAGCCAATAGTGTCTACGGACTGTTTTGACACTGGACTACATGTCACCTAGCATTATTATATTGGTATCCAGCCTTACTAACCCCTGCCATAGCTGCAACCACTTATAATGAAGGAGATTTTGAAAACAGAAATATTGACAACTCATACAAGACTAGCCTAAACCACAAAATGACGGCATTGACAACATCCTGACTGAGTGCTACAGAAGTGTTAGAAACATACATTTTTAATGTCTCCTTAAGAGTAAAATGTAGGCTCCAAAAATTGTTCTCGACAAAATTGGGAATTTGTGTTGATATCTGAGGATCAACTTTTAGTAGATATAGAAAGGCAGGGTCATTGGTCAAGCAGATATTTTTCCCCTATGTACCTACATTTGAAAGTCAGCAGGAGATTTCTCAGCCCTAGTTTTTCATTCCTTTTCTTAAGCTGAGAAAACCATTTGAAACTCACCCCTTCCCATTGTATTTCTGTATCCAAATGCCAAAAAATTGGACATGTATTTTCCCAACTGGTTTCTTATTGCATTAGACAATGCTGTGCCAGCTTACTCAGTTGAATATTGACTGTTTTTACTACACTTATATTTACCAGTTTTGCAAGCATTTTACCACACTTATATTTGCCAGTTTTGCAAGCATTTGGTGATGTTACTCTCCAGGTGCTGAGCTCTGCTACATGAAGACACAATTTCAGTCTCCCTGCATTAAAGTTCAGTTTTAACAATAAACTTTAAGGGATGTTTTCATTAGATTCCAGGAGAAAATCACAAGAGTAAAGAGATATAAATTTAACAGATGTAAACCTTGCTTCTCACAAGCTGAAAATGCAAATACACTGGTCATCAACCAGATTCTACCAGAAGGAAAACTCATTCTGCTTTCAAATATCTACATAAGGAAAAAACTGCCATACAAGCTACCTAGCTTTAGGACACCATTGGTTCTGTAAAACAAATCCCTCTCACTCAGGTTTATTCAGTTCTGTTTACATTAGTTTTATTCTCCCTTCCCCTCTTCAAGGACCAAGATTGTGAGCTGAAGGAGAATTATACAAGGCAAAATTTAAATTTTGAGTGCTGAATAAAACACATACTTCTTAAAATCCTGCATTACCTCGCACCTCATGAGCTTTTAAAAAGAAAAGTTCTAAGTGCATGAAAATAAATCTACCCATTCCCTGAGAAAAAAACAGTACCAGCTGTTAAAGAAACCAGGGAATTTCACCCACTGACACGAGTGTTCCGGCATACAGACATGATGGCAGAAGATGGGTTATTATAGTCCCAGCTACGAGAGCTGACTCTTTACCTCAGTCTTCTTGGGTAGGTTTCTCCACCTCAGTCTTTTGTGTGTTAGCAAAGAGTCTTCGCACACTCTGCACAGCTGAGTCTTGGAGCAGATGGTGTTGGCATGAAGGATTCTTCCTTGATGAATCTGTAATCATCTCCCTCGCAGCAAGTTCTGAGTCAAATATAAAACCAATAGACATAATCCTGCCTGCAGCAGAAATGCAGAGTCCAAACAGATTTGTTGAAATGTATTTAAGCATTTTGGTAAGATATTTTAGAATGTACTAGTGCACATGTGTTAGCACAAAAACAGCCAATTAGTGTAAAACATTCTGGATGTTTTATTCCCGTTAACTCAAACATCAACAAGCAATCTCTTCTTAGGGTTACTGTTAACATGTCAGTTTTTCTTGGTTTTCATTTTAAGTACTGATGGAAAAAAATGTTAACTAAAAGCTTAGACTACAGGACAACCCTGAGTGAGGTAGTTCAAAATTAGAAAAGCTGTATTTGAAATTTTTTTTAATTGTTTTGTATAACATACGTTACTGGGGAATGCATGTACATATATCCTTTTCTTTTCTGACTTTTTAAAAGAAAAACAGTATTTTAAATGTTGTAGTCCAGAGCTCTGGGTTTATACTGATGTTTGAAAAATCCTGAATTTAGTAAAACTTAAAATTTGGTTATGTATAAAAAATCAAATTAGTTTTATTGTATGTTATTTATAGGTAAGAATATCTATTAGTCTCTTTGCAATCCCAGATAATTTTCCTCCCCCAAAACTTTTCTAAGAGCCACACTTTAAATCCTATAATTTATTTTACTGACCCACAGCACTGCTGTGATAATTTCATTTATTTAGCCATTTGAGATTCTGATAAATATGCACGTGGTTATGTATTAATGACTATTGTCTTGAAGGCAGAAAGGCAGCATGTACATCAGCCTCCCCAGCCCTATACCTTCTGTGGAAAATAGAGGAAGGGTTTTTCCTCAGGAGCCTGGGCACTGTGGGTGCAATGTAGCCAAGTGGCCAGAAAAAGCTACTGACTCACAATGCTAGTAAAAGCAAAAATCTGTCAGGTTTGTTAACTAGCATATTTTAGAGAGGAAAGGCTGGCCCCAGCAATAAGGAGAGAGGTGAGCTCCTTAGGAGTGTGAAGAGGAAAGGAGTAAGGGGAGTTGTGGACACCAGGTAGGCAGCCAGACCAAGGTATGCACTCACAACACGATTATATTAGTTTAGGATGAGAATCAAGCTTTTAATTCTAACAGAAAGGTTGGGGAATTATTAAAAATGCTGTTCAATTGCTGTTACTACCTCCTCTGTTAAAGTGTTAGACCTCTTGTTTTCATTCATTACAAAACAAAAGACTAAGCATTTAAAACACTCTTTTGTCACTGAGACCTGTAAGATAAACTGTTCCCCTATTTCTTTCCTATTATGGCAAAAAGAAAATAAAATCTTCTTATTTGATTATACTAGAAAAGTGATCTTGTTGAAAGAGTTACAAGTTGTCATTTGGGAGCATCTATGCTCAACATTCCTCTTTGCCACCTCTTCTTCATCAACCCCAATTCTGTTTTCTTTAATCAGATCAGAATCAGAAATCACTCAGATTTAACTCACAGTTCCCCCAAAAGCTATAAAATCTTAGTCGTATTCACTGAATAAATTAAAAAATAAAATATATACCCATCAGGAAAAGTAAAAACCATGGTTCCTGTGTGCATACCCTGTAACTATTTCTCTCCATGGCTGCACCAGTACCACTGAGTAAGAGGCTGGGATTTCTGGTGCCGTGTTATCCCAGCCTGCTGCAAGAGGCTCTTACCACAAAGGTTCTTTCATACTTACTGTCACCAGTGAAACTGCGAAGTGTCGGAAACTGTGAAAAAGGTTTTTTTGTTTGTTTGTTTTTGAGGAAGGGGGAAAAAAAAAAAATAAAGCAACCCACAACTAACTCTAAACTTATTCCAGGCACATCTTTAGTTATTCTTACAATGTATAACAGGGCCCAGTCTGAATTCATATCTCAATAGATTATGATCCATATCATCTCACATTTGGCAAAAGTGCCCATTCCTGAGAGCTACAAAGAACAATATATACTTAAGTCCATACTCACCTCAATCAGTCTGTGTCTGCGCATTCTGTGGGGGATTTAGAGGATGCACGGGTCATTGTATCAGAGAACTGAAGAGACATATTACAGTACATTATGCTGGGCTTCACCTGGACTGGACAAACATGAAAGAGAATTCAGCTGCCACAGCTTCCTTTGTATGTCCGTTTTTCAAATTCTGAAAACAAGCTAAAAAGGAGAAAAGCGACTCAACTTTTCTAAACCCATAAAAACTACTGGATAAAGATATAATCGCAGTTTGAACAAAGGTAAACAATATTAGAATCAAATTATGGTCACTTTTAAACTATGTATTCTAAACATGACGTTTCCATGATCATCAAAAATTTGTTTCCACCTACATTAATTTCATTACAATGATTTAATGAAATGCCTTGTAAAATTGTTCGAAAAATAGATAATATCCATATAAAAAGAAGAGAATAAAATATGGCACCTGGCAAGGTTTTAAGTAAAAAGCTAACTGTAAGGTATTTTGTACTGAATTTCTATAAATTACTCAAGTAGACATAAAATTCAAATGAGAAAAAAAAATCCTATAACAAAGAAAAAAATTATAGAGTAGGATTTATCAACCATTCACGTTTACATTTCAACAAAACAGCCTAACTTGCTTTTGTGTGGAACTGGTTTTGAATTTGGAAGTAATGCCTGTACTAGATAGATATTAGATGCAATACTGTACTAAAGAACACCTTATTTTTCTAAGGATTTAGGCAAGCATGATCCCTCTACACAAGATCATTGCCCCATGTGGGCATGTGATACGCCTACCTCAGTCAAAACTTGCTGACCTCTACGGGAGTTTTACTTGACTTCAAGATATGGTCCAAGGTCTAGAGGGTGATTCTGGGAAGACCTGAAAGCCATCAGCCCCAATTACTTCTATGGCAACCGCAGGCAAAAAGCTCCTCACACACTCAGGGAGTAAAGACGAAGTTGTTCATAGTAAACCCCAGCTTATTAAAACTGTGAAAGTGTCTACAGATAAATTTCCAAAAGCAATTGGGTACCTTCTCTCTGGATTTAAAATATATTATCCTCCAGGAAAGCTGATCCTGTGGATGTGTCATGCACTTTTTCACAGATATAAAAAAACTATTTCAATTTCCATTATTTCAAGTTAATAAACCACAAAACTGGTGTTTTTATCTGGAGTGACACACGTTAATGGAGGTAAAGAGCCAGACCCTATCTTTGAGGAAATGTATTTGTGAGAAGGTAAGCAGC